>NC_044061.1:12046201-12348701 GCF_902167405.1 Gadus morhua
GCTCGTCAGAGACTAATGTTTCATAGCATGCCTCACTCAATATTTTCTAGCCTCTGTGCTAAGCATGTCTTACATTGGATTTAAAAATGTAGGCCAAAAGGTGGTATGGTCAAGTACATAAAGTAATATTATGTCAGCTTTCATATCCAACCCCACTTCTGCCGGTTTAGATGTAATGCAGTATTTAAATAAAGAGGAGAATCTCATTTTAGGGTTTGTAACCATTGTTTGGGTTTGGGATTGTATAGGTTCGGGAGCGTGATATGAACTTGGTTTGATACGAGAACGAGGCTGGAGAACATGCTGTTTCACCACGAGAGAAGGTGTAAGCACAGCACGGCCCTTCATATTTGATGCGTAAGCCCTTTGATGTTCACCCTTGGTAATGAGAGAGTTGGTGGGGGGGTTAAAGACTTCTATATCAGACACCTTTCTATCACAAGAGCACATGAACCTGATCATCTTGAACCGCCACCACTCCTAAGTAAATACACTCTCTTCTCATGTATGTATTTGGCCATTAAGTAGCAAATGGCACGCCCCCCTCTAAACAGAATTAGTAGCATCAGTTTCAAGGTTTGCCATTTGATGTTGGCAGTTTCACGACAACAAATAAGGTCACTAAGAAAAATGAACAGCAACAAGTCACTGTAACAAGTCTAAATCAGCGTTGTTGTTGTTTTTTTACACAATAGTTACACAATAGTTACACAACCTATTGTATAGGGAAGGTAGATTATATAAGTGTTTTGGCATTCAAGTTGAGAAGGCCAGCAACAGAAGTCCAGGAAGTTGTCCTACTTCATGTTCTTTGCTGCATTCACTTCCATACAGTGTATGTTTTATTGCACATCGCTCCAACCATAATGGGACATACTGGGTATGTCCCAGTATGTATTCGTTCAAAAGTTCGGCAGATTTTTTTTTATCCTGTCTTTCCATGACACCCTACACGACCTCCCACCACATCCTGGCCCCTCCAGGTGAAAATGTCTGAAAGCCATCCCCTATCATGGATGGCATTGAGGTTCAAAAGCTACACCGTTCGCAGGGATCCCACTGGCTATGGGCAGCCCATTGCCGACCTGGAGCCGTTGCATGTCTGAGGGAACCTTGTGGTGATTAGAGTTGAGGCAACCAAACAAACGTCCTCCTTTTGTCCGGAGCTGGCCACGCCATGGAGGGATCAGCCTGACCAGATCCCTGGATGCTGGCTGGTGTCTAGGCGTGTGGTGGTCCTTCTAGGACATCACTTAGTATGTTTACATGATGCAAACCATCACACGAACAACCAGGATACCGGCGTATTTTGAGCACAATGAGCTCAACATTGCTAAAAGGTGTCAGGGCACTACTTTTGTGTGAACAAGCAGGTCTCTCGCCTAATTGATATTGTACAGACCGCAAAACACATAGACACGTCTAAACAGGTGAAGTGACATGCTGGTTATGAGATATTGTTACATGTATCCAGGTTTGACATTGTTCCTCCTGCTTAGCATAACTCTATACTATTTTGTCTACACTTACCAACACTATTTATTGCATGAATTCATATAGGGATGACAAGCCTGTGGTCTGTCATTGCGTAAAGGTGGGTTTAATTATAAGGAGCTTTGTTTTAGAATGTACAAAGAAAAAAAGAAACCGGCTAGAGAAACACAAGAAAAATGCATATAGGGAGAGACAATTTTTGGACTTTGGCAATATTAAGTGGAAATGGTGTGTTACAGACAGCTATATTAAAAAAGTACACATCAGCTCCGTCATTTGTAAAAATACGTCTGAATCTCCTTTGCAAACAGCTTTTCTTACTTGAGCTCAGGACGTTAATATGAGCATTAAAGCCTTATGCAGGATTTTGAAGGTTTTCTCTGCATATGGTTAGAAAAATCATGATGGGGTCTGGGCAATTATTATTCGGCTATGTCACTCAAACGTTGACCCTTTAATTAAAACGTCTAAGCCTGTAACTGGTGGTGAGAGGCTTAAATCCAGAAATGCTGGGTTCTTTTTTGCAGGTTGCTGTTCGGAAGCGGATCAAACACTGGCATCTTTATTGAAAGGCAGTAGTAAATCACAGCTTGCCAAGAAGTGAGAGGGAGGGGTGTGCTGGAGAGGCCATGAGTCAGAGAGAGAGAGAGCTAGAGAGAGAGCGAGAGGGAGAGAGAGAGAGAGAGAGAGAGAGAGAGAGAGAGAGAGAGAGAGAGAGAGAGAGAGAGAGAGAGAGAGAGAGAGAGAGAAAGCTAGAGAGAGAGCGAGAGATATATATAGAGAGAGAGAGAGAGAGAGAGAGAGAGAGAGAGAGAGAGAGAGAGAGAGAGAGAGAGAGAGAGATGATGGTTGGATGGTTGGTCGGATAATTCAATGAAGGTGACAGCAAAGAATAAAATCCACTGTCGGAAAAACCATGCTTCCATGACACGTGTGCAGTGTATGTTATACCTGTGCATGTGTGCTTGTTTGTGTGTGTGTGTGTGTGTGTGTGTGTGTGTGTGTGCTTGTGTGTGTTGACACAGTAGAGCTTGTATCAACGCAAGTCCCTGTATCTCATCTCCCAGTGCCAAACTGGGGGGGACATGCATAAAACATGATTTGGATTAGGAAATGTCAGCCAGGAAGAAACAGTGTCCCAGTGTCCCATTGGGCCGGGCAGATGGACTGCTTCAACACACTGAAGTCCCATTCGCCCTCTGCAGTCCATCTCTACAAACAGCACTCCACCGACCAAACACACACAACCCAGCCTCATCCCCAAAACGTCCTGTCCATGCACAGGTTTTAGGGTAGGAATACACAATTCATTTTTTGGCACGGATACACTGTATACTATCCAGCATTCATTATATTGTTCTTAATGTCCCCAATAAACCAAATGTCTAGCATATGCCCACAGGGATGCTCTGATGGTATGAGCGCTAGCTGCGGCTGATGTAGGCTGGCTATGTGACCAAATAATGCAGAGGAAAAAAAGATTGTAATGCAAAGGTGAGGAGAGAGGGGTGAGATGCGTGATCGCATCGATTCAAATGTATCATAGGGCAGCAGAGCACTGCAGCGTATATATCGATTATAGAGATGAATGATGCCAGGCTTACATACTTTGATAATGGATAGTCAAAATAATGATCATATAGATATTGTTTTGATATGGAAAACAGAATAAAACCTCACTGTGTATCCATAGTCTCAATGAAGAAATGAATATTGCAAAAAAACATTTAGCACTTAAAGAAAACAACGATATAAACTGTTGTGACAGAATGGAAATATCCTTTAAGTATTTTGAATTTTCTGCTAGAGTAGCCTAGATTATCCCTACAAAAACAGACGTTACAGCCATGTTTATGGACACTTCACATCAACCCTTCAAACCAATGCATGCTGTTCTGTTTCCAAATTACTTTATTCTTAAGGGATAATGGCACTGAGGATGAACAGAAGATTGCTCATATAGCTCAGTCTTTTCACCCTGACAAAACAGACGAGTGCGAGGGCTTGAGCGTGCGCCTGCAGGCTCACTCAGCGTCTCCGTGAGTAGGCCCATTCCTCCTGCGTACGTCACTCTGCTATACTCTTGATAGACGCCCTGCTCTGCTTTTCCTGCTGTGACCATGGCAACAGTGGAAACCAATTAGCATTTGAAGCACACACGAGTACCGGCTCTATCCCAATCATGCACACATTCTCACAAACACAACCAACAAAACTCAATGCTTCCTAAAATATTAAGCTGTTTAAAACAAATCAAATCGTCTATCGGAGTATCTGTCGTAGCACAAATATCAGTGACTGTGACTCCATGTTTAATCCAGTAGGGGGACACATACAACTTTGGGAGGAATAAAGTGAGGTTGAGGCTTGTACACTTGGGGGTGCTGTTGCACAACCTTCTGATGAGATGATTTAGTTAACATTTCAAGAGAGAATATTCAATACATTAAAGATGGATGTGTTTGTAACTTAAATGTATCTCTGCCAAAGCTATTCATATTCCGGAGATGCTTTCATCCAAAGCAATTTGGGGGCACAGGTGGGGGCTGGGGAGTGAGGGAATATATTGGACCCCAGAACCTTTTAGCTCGACATCAGAGACCAAACAGACAATCATGGTCCTTTATTAACGCATTAACGCAAGCAATGCCTTAGTATGACCAAAGTATAGAGAAGGTATAATCCTCATAAAGTAGAGATAAATTGTGTTGATAGTAACCAGGACCAAAATAGAAAAAATAAAAATAAATGATTAATTCCTAATTTTACAAAAGAGAAACTGCTGTTGTGATTAGTGATGTATTATTATGCTGACATTTAGTATGATATTGGCAACACTTGGACTTTGTGGTTTATAATTGTATGATGTATTTTTTACAATAACACATTATAGGTTAAGCTTTAGTCGGCTGAGTCACAGTACACTGTGTGCACAGCTGTATTGTTGTGACCATGTATCTATGTGTCTGTCTCATTAAGCCTGGGTTAGATTTTATATGTGGGACTCCTCAGTGAGGCATTACTTCCTTTTTAGGAAAAGAGGTGTAATCAAGAGAAGTTCCTGGAACATTTGCATCTAAAGATACATTATAACGTCACTTTGTCCAGTGATTTAGGCCGCTCAATTTTTATATATATATATATAATTAACAATTAATAATAGCAGACGACCAGGATCAAGCTTAAAATTATAGTTATTTTCATGGAATGCGATACATGCAGCAAGATAGCGGAGACTGAGAGCTAAATGACAAGAGCAACAGCAACAGCAATAATTTTGTAATGGAATAAACCAGAGACCTCAGTCTGAAATTAAAATAAAGCCCAAACATATGAGAAATTCACAAAAAATGAAGACTAAAATCGCCATGAAATAATCCACAACAAGAAATATTCAAAACCCCTTGGCCCTCTTCTGAGAGGTTAGATGAAGACAGAACGAAGGACAGCAACAATGACAATAACAAGACCAATTTAAACCAATTGGTCAATTGATTTCTCTTCAAAAAGATCATATCTAGAATTTAGCTCCACATTATGCTCCCAGTTTTCCAAATGTTCCAACTACCTCAACAGACATATTCTCATATCTCCGTCTACTCTCTTCTAACTTCTTGTTCCAGATATTTGAGCCCATCAAAAGAATGTAGTTGATCCTGTAGGTTTCAACATCACACAAATGCCAGCCAAATAGCATGGCATGCCACCTGCCTAGCATTGTGCAACCTAAGCAGCGCTGGCCTGGTCAGTCCTTAGACTGTATGGGGTGGTGCTGGTATAGGTATTGGAAGGCCAGTGGGGCGTGCTCGTCCCTCTGGCCTATGGAGTATCCTAAATGCCCCGGGACGGAGACAGGGAGGAGAGCGCCATCTTTTGAGAGGTTAGACCAAGGTCCACCCTCCCTGTGGTCACTTAAGATCAGACGGCACTCATCACAAGAGTAGGGGTGCTAACTTCGGTGTCCTGGCTCTAGTACCAACATGTACAAGATCATCAGTCATCACCTCTCTAATTGGACGGTTTCACTCCTCACCTCTCCACGGTGACAGCCAGTGTGTGGTGAGGGATCCGGCTCAAACAGGCTGCCATGCTACAAAGTGGTAGTGGAGGAGGTGTCACAGCCCCCCACGGACCACAAAGCAATCAGATCTTTCAGTTGTACATTGTATAACTTCCTATACCTTCCTTCATTATGCGATGGGTTTATTAGCGTATGCGTATCCGTTGATGTAGAATACACCATCCATATTCGAAAGACATGCAAGATACTTACAGGGTCAGTGATGATACTGTATTTGACTATGTCATCGTGCCAGTTTGTGATACCGTAGTAGTAGCTAGACAAACAGCAGCATGAGGGAGAGAGAGAGAGAGAGAGAGAGAGAGAGAGAGAGAGAGAGAGAGAGAGAGAGAGAGAGAGAGAGAGGGTCGACCAACACAGTGTTTGACACAAATTAATGCTAAGGTGAGTACAGAGAAAAAGGCTTTCTAAATAACAAGAAGCTGCAAAGAGGAGCGATGGGTTTTATATGAAGACACAAGGCCGTTGGTGGTCAATCTAGAGGTGTAAGCTTGTTATTCGGGGGCAGAAGCAAATCCCATGCCAGTACTAATAGTACTAAAACTAATTAATATATCTATTAACTCATGTTGAACGCAATATTATATAATCAATGTGTCTGTATTGCTATGACTACTACTAGTACTACCATTATGATTACTATAATTACTGATGCACTGAGGATGGTTCTACACGCTAAACCGTCAGTAATTATAGTCATAGATCATGTTTGGACATAGAATAAATAATTAATTTTGTGGTTCGCACTTCCACAAGGTACAGAAATAATAAAACACTTTTGTTTTTTTTGAGAAACATGTTCAAAAGTGCATTTCAGTTTGCACACAGTACACGTTCTATATGTTGCATGAATCAAGGTCTCCATCCAAGTCCCTGTCCAGAGTGCTAGCGCTGCACTATTTTTACTATATATATACCGCGCTGGTGCACCTGCTGCACACCAGGACTACACATCCTTGCTTTGATGTGGACAACAAGGAACTAACAACAAACCCCCGGTAATAAGACACCCCAATGCATCAAAGGCAAAGAAACCCATAGAAAATCCGCAAACCGCAAAGACTTACTGCTTTGTACTCATGCAACTAATTATCATTCTCTGAGCTGACCCACCATGTTTGCATAGCTACTGCTGTACCATGTACCTGCTCACTGTCAACTGATTACCAGTGAAAGAGGCACTGGTGAGTGAAGTGACCAGTGAAGGTTATATTAGTATTTGAAAGCAGGAGTTTCATTTCCAAGGCGATAATTAGTAGGCGCTATTTGGCAAGAAAGTCCACTTTTTGGTTTCATTTTGATTCGATTTTGCGCTATACTGTGCATCTTGCACATATTGCACACAGTCCGATAGACTGCCATATATATCCAAGTATATTGATGTTTTTTTAAACTGCAACACTATTGGAGACATCCCATCTTCTCTCATCACCGCTTTCTGATTCATAGTATAGTACATCTGTTTTCATACCTACTGCTCATAGTATTGTACATCAGGAGTACTCATCAATTCTGAGAGGAGGTTATTTGCGGGGGGGGGGGGGGGGGGGAGGGGGGGCTGGAGAAACCAAATTTAGATCACACCAAGCCAAAAGATTTCACTCGATTCAGTTTGATTGAATGAGTCTTTGAATTATGAATGTATTGGATAACACCTGTTGTCCTGTACCTTGGCCACAATAACACCAGCCTCCCAGCTCTGTGTAAGAGAAATTATCTTAAAAAACTGCCCAAAAAACTGTTCCGATACTTAATATGGTTGTGCGTAGGCACATGGGAGAGTAAGCTAGCATTCACTTGCATAATGTAAAACCGATGGTCAAAAACACTGCAATGTTTTCTATTGAGGCCAACAGTCTGCCAACAGCCTGTCGTTTGCAGGAGACACTAAATCAGGACAGCAGAGCTGTTGGACGAGCTGTTGCAAATGTGTTTTACAGCAGCGACAACAAGTAGCAACAATAAATACTCCAGTTGGTTACTAGATATGTTTAGCAGTTTAAGATAAAGATGCAATCAAAGTCTGAACTGCACCTTTTAGTTTTAAGAACAGCATATGTAAAAATATGTAATAATTAGCCATTAAGAAGGCATACATCACGGGGCTGGATAATTGGTTTCCTTTACAATCAGGGAGGATGCTTTGGGACATGTCACCCTGACATTCCCTGGACAAGAATGTCACTTCAATGATGTCCTCTGTCTATCCTCATGTGTCAGCCTGAGGGAGAAAGAGTAGGTCCTCTGGGCTGCTGAAGCCATTCTACCAGCAGACACTGTGCCATCCTCTGCTATCCAGCTCCACCGTGCTGGCCTGGCCACATCCATAGTTCAGGTTGCATCTTACGCAATCCGGCTTGCAGAGAGAATGAAACACATTTGCTACACGTTTTGCTGCACGTGATGACAACCTATAGGGAATAAAATAGCGTTGTCACAGTTTATCAGCAGATATAAATAACCTCAATACACAGATGGATCACAGTAATTTGCCCCAGACAGTCATATTTTTTATTCTATGTCTATTTGTTTTGTTATGAAATGATTGGGCGTTTAATATCCTGATGACAGAGGTGAGGTTCTAATGTTAGTAAGTGATTCTGCAGGCCAGATGAACCAATTACCATGTACTATGCCCGACAAAGAGGCCTACTTATTCAGCCCTAACGCCAAGAGCTAGCATATATTGACTTTAAGCATGAATTATATATGAATTCCAAATAGGAATAAAAATACGAATGCTAGCCAGTCTCTTTTAACCTGGGAAGAGTATTCAATGCAGCTATCAGGCTCCATACGGCCCCTCTAAACACACCTGAAGACTTGGCTCATTTGGGAATACCATAACACTCACTTCCTACACATACACATAATTAGTTCCGCTGTAGCACGTTTAACCGGCATAAAAAAACAACAACTTGTTTTTGCGTCTGATTCCTTTCCTGGTTCCTGGTGCAATCTATGTTGAGAAAGTATTTTCTCAACATAGATTGCAAGTCTTGACAGATTGTTCGACCTATACAATGATACATAGTGGTCGACTATAAAATAAAAAAGCAAATAAAAAAGCAATCAGGGATGATGGGAATCTATTTGGCCATACCCCATAATCTTCTACTGTGTAGTGCACACACACTGGGTTCTCACACTCCTCTCCAGCTGCTGTGTCGTGTGGACAGTGATCACTCTCCCCTGAGCCTCCACAGAACTGTTTGGAGGAGTTGTTAGAGGGAGGCTTCCTCCTGACTACACCAAAAGAGCAGCTGTAATGCACCTGCTGTCAGCCAATGGGAACCAGAGACCTCGGCAACATACCAAACTGCACATTAATTACTGTGACGCATTGGAAACAATACTCTTCAGACCATTGATTGAGGCTCACACCACAAGACCACAGTTAAAACTTTTCATACTTTGCTTATTTTTCTCTATTCATCGGTGTGAACAAATCTCTGATGAAGGGGAGAGGGGATGCGAGGAGATATCAAATTGGCCCCGACTGAATGAGTCTCGTCAAATGCCAAGAATACTGAATAGAAGATCAAGTTCAGCGTGGTGGTGTCTTTGTTCCTAAATCCCTATATTCCATATCCCTTTAATTCTGCCTTTAAGACATGCTTTCCAAGCTGTGAGTATTAACTCGTCGTGACGCCACTCTCTAGAATGCTGTGTGTGTGAGTGGGTGCCAGGGTTGTTAAATTAACATGGTGTGTGTGTGTGTGTGTGTGTGTGTGTGTGTGTGTGTGTGTGTGTGTGTGTGTGTGTGTGTGTGTGTGTGTTTGTGTGCATAGAGATCCAATCTCCTGTGTGTATGCGTTTTTGTGTGTGTGTGTGTTTGTGTGTGTGTGTGTTTGTCCAAGTGTATCAGTGTATTCATGCAAGTATGTGTGTGTGTGTGTGTGTGTGTGTGTGTGTGTGTGTGTGTGTGTGTGTGTGTGTGTGTGTGTGTGTGTGTGTGTGTGTGTTTGTGTGTTCGTTTGAATGTGTGTGTGGGGTACATAGAGATCCAATTGCTTTTCAGTGTGTGTGTGTGTGTGTGTGTGTGTGAAGAGAAGATGAGCTAATAATGTGTGTTATGCAGGGCAGATTGTCCACCACACCAGCATTACAATATCCCTAATACAGATTTTGTCTGTTATAAGAAAGAATAGCCTTGATTGACAGCGAGGTCAGTCGGTGAAAGGTCCAAACACACTTGTATTTTTCCTGCTGTGATTTGGACATCATCTGTCTCCTTATTATTATAAGGAGATATCAAATCTTAATTTGAATAAGATTATAAATAAACACACAGATTGGCAATACTCAAGTTGTAGTCCAACTTTATAGTTGTGCATAGGATGAACGTCCCACTAGGTCTTACTAGTAATAATTGCAACATGTTCTTGCATTGACTGACATAGTTGTCCAATACCAAATTCTAAAGGAGGTTTATCCACTATTATTACGTTTTAATTATGGTTTTCCCTGTGGTTCTTAATAAGTTTTTTGAACACTTATATAATACAATCTTACATTAGATGTGTTCTTAGTTTTTTTACGTATGAGAATAACATTCTCACATTATGTGGTAACTTTGATACTATAGATTGAAATGTTTATCTTTGTCATTTTTTAATTATGAAAAAGGGTGTTATTTCTCTACTGACGTCTGTGATCTCCACAGATAAAAAAAATCATGGTGGATCTACAGGTACTGTGTGTGTGTGTGTGTGTGTGTGTGTGTGTGTGTGTGTGTGTGTGTGTGTGTGTGTGTGTGTGTGTGTGTGTGTGTGTGTGTGTGTGTGTGTGTGTGTGTGCGGGTGTGCGTGTGTAGGCGTGCGTGCGTGCGTGCGTGCGTGTGTCTCTGTCTGTCTGTCTGTCTGTCTGTCTGTCTGTCTGTCTGTCTGTCTGTCTGTCTGTCTGTCAGTCTGTCAGTCTAACTCTATCTCTTGTTCATGATGGTGTTTTTTTTATACAGAAGAAAGGGAGAAAAGTAAACTCTGATTCTGACAGACCACATCATATGCATTATATGCTTAATATTTCATATTTGCTGTCACGTTTGATTTCCCAGGGACTTGTTGTGATTAAAATATAAAGGGTTTATAGTTGACAACATGTCCCATTTTTTACAATTATAAAATTGTCTATGATTTTGCTGCCTCTGATTTCATTTAGCTTAGCCTGCACAAGCATTTCTGTTAATTTTTCTCTATTTATTCAAATCATTTTCTAATTTGAATAAATAGATGGACAATCTGGATGAGCTATGTGGCTATGCAATATATATGTAACATTATTTAGAGGTTTGCACGAGTAACAATGTCATGTCACATTTTATTATAAAACAAACTTCCCTCATTTAAAGGACCTTGCAAATTATGGTTAGTATTGAATTGCAGCTTTAAGATGGCTAGCATCTCTGCATAGTAGTAGTAGCCAACCTCTGCGCTGAGTGCCGATATTAGTATTTGGTACTGACATATATAAGACATACAGTATTTGAATGCAAATGTGTATTCATCGGTCTTTGCAAAGTACTGAATAAACCTGCATTCATGCCAAAACACTGCTTATCTGAACACTCCTCTAGAAGGACAATATTTAAATGAACAACGGCTTCGGGATCTTACTTCATTCCAGCGTTGTGGGCAGCCAGAGCAAACCTAACACTTCGTGGTATTCATGCAGAAAAATGTGAATATCAAACACTATTATGCGTTCATAACAATACACATTTGGCCGACCTAATTAGTCAAGCGGACGATCTCCAATACATTTGACAACTATTGCGCAGTTGACTAAGAATCGTGTCTGATTTGATGATGAGAAATAAAACGTTAGGTCTAAATTGGTGACACTTTATAGACACGTTGAACTGCCTAAACAATACATCAGAAAAAAAAATCGTATTTACCTGTCATAACTCCATCTACTGTAAGACATGCTCCTGTTGCTGCAGACTGCATCCATGACTCGAGTGGAATTTGATGTTTCACTGACAGCTGAGATAAATGTTTACAATGGGAACCGCAGTAGTTCAACTAAAACTGATATTTCCACGACGGTTGCAAAAGCAACAATAAGACATTTATTTATTGAATGAGTCGGAATGTTTGGAGCGAGATGCTGTATCTTGGGTGATACCACTATAGAAAATAGGGAGGGGGACCCGAGTCGACAGGGACAAACAAACAGTTTCATCGTGATTTATACCGAAGGAACTCGCATCATCGTATTATCTGTCTTGGCAGTTTGATGATTTCTATTTTTACAATTGACAATGCTAACATTGGCAAGCCATATCGTTACTGGTACACAAGTTGGCATGTCACATTTTGTAAAATAATTAATGAAGTAGCCTAACCCCTAATCGAGGGGAAATGCAAAAAAAAAACAAAGTTTTTGGGCTATATTCCTCATATTTTTATTGAAATATACAAGTCACCATAACACAACCTAGAGAACAGACAGATCACCCTGACCAATTTATAATAGATTTACGATAAGGTTTCCCACTTACCCCATGGATCCAATTTACTGTATGATTTCTTAGGATTTTATTTTGACTAATCACTAGTAATATTTAATATTTTAGTTGGGCTGATAATTTTCTCACAGTTGGAACAATAACTGTATCCTACAATTCAACCAATCCTTTATCAAATCAACCATTGGCCATTGATACGCCTTATAATACTGGCTCAACCACATCAACACATTATTAGAAAAGAAAACGAAAATGTGTTTCATGTGAAAATATCTTGTTTAGTCCAATGCGATAAGGGGTTTCAGCAAAAAACATCGGACAGCAAAGATATCAGAGACATTTGGATCTGGTAGCCAATCTTTTTACACTATTTCATTAGAAACGTAACAGGACAACGCCTAACAAGGCTATTTGAAAGGGCCCGGACGTGCACTGCACAGTATTTTGAAACAAAACACATTAGCTCTATCACAGGTTTTATTATAGCACCAAAAGCTAAACAGGTGGTAAAGGACAGAGACGAAAACACTGTTATATTTAATGTACACTACATCTGCATACCCTCGGGGTTGATAATTGTTCTAAACGTCAGTGATACGACTGCGTTTATGTATAGACGTCAAGATCACCCCCCCGCCCCCCGACATAAAAAACAACAAATAAAACATTACTTATCAGATGTTGGTTAAGAATAGAACTGAAGTGAATAAGGGCCCACATTCATCACCAGCTAAAAACAATCAAAATAATTAAATATTATTCTTTATACACATCTCGTAAGCATATAAACATATAAAAATACCTGTTAGCTAGTTTGATAAGAAAATAATGTATAAAAGTAGAGTAAAAACATTGAGTCAATTCCATTACTTCCATGATAATTTTCTGGTTTTGTTTTATGTTACAAGATAATAATACAAGAACAATCTTAATTGATAAGCCTTGGAGGTTAGAGAGATGTGCAAGGGAGAGGCAAAACTATATTTTTGAAGACCTTGTGTATATGACTAGCCAACTAGAGCCAGGGCTTTGGCATTTACAAAGAAATCGTGTTGGTGGTACGCATCTTATCATTGACCAGGGGTATATTTTTAAGAACCTATAACATTTACATCATGTATTCAGTATGATGTATCTGCTACTTGATCTATTCTTAAACACACACAATCCATTCCAGATAATATCTTTGAGGGTTAATATACAACAGGAATGATTTGAGACGGCTGTGAACTTTTATAGATTTTTTTATGGGCCATTGGAGAGGTTAAACAAAGAGATCAATTTGGAGGTGAAAATATAGTTCCTCATAAATAAACAATATGCTACAAACTATTTTTTTGTTCTCTCCTCTGCTTGTCTGAAGATGACGGAGGACAAGTAGATCAGTGTTACTCCGTGACGATAAGGCTCACAACAGCTTCTTTTTTGCAATAAGAAGAGGTGCATGTATTGGATGTGTATTTAACATTTTACAAGAAAAATGCCAATAAAGTAGAAATGCCATGTATCGTGATTGAGATGAAAGCAGATTCCACTTACAGTGCAAGATAGCCATTGAAGATGCCAAATAGTTACATCATTGTAACTTCAAGGTCTATTGAGACAGATTAATTATACCTACATATATATTTATATCGTTTTTTCTGTGCATTTAAAACCAATTTCATCCTCACACGCTGTACTGAGGTGATTTAATAAGTCATTAGAAATACACTTTTAAAAATCACAACAATTGTCAGATATGTACAGTAGCAGAATTAACACATGAGTAAAAATGGATATGGCACAACATACTCAAATCTTAAGATAATCTCTTTTGCCTGATAAGATACTATATATATATATATATATATATATATATATATATATATATATATATATATATATATATATATATATATAAATATATACACACACATGTATATATATATATATATATATATATATACACATACATATGAATATACAATCTCAGGCAGTACAATGACACAACAAGGCGAGAGCAGTCCTTTAGATTACAAAACATTAATTTGTTACGTGATTAGGAAGGCAATGTTTAGTGTTGGGACTCTCTTATTGTGACGTGAGGGGGTTGCTCAGGAAGGTAGCGTGGTGTTTCAATTTGGCATTGTCAGTTTGTGTACGGTCAGGCAGGGGAAGCAGTTCTCTGCTAAAAGCGCGGCTGGCGAAGTCGTCTGAAGTCATGCTGAAGTCCTCCTGGGAGGATGTTGTCAGGCAGAGGGCGTGGCTGTTTCAAACAGGCTGCAGGGGTAATATAATGATAAGGCCTACTCAGACAATCACACAATGGCAGCCACTCTTGTCTTTTTCTTTCCTCGTGGGTTCCGGCGAAGGTGGACATTCCTGCTCCTGGAATTTCCTGGGAGGTGTGATGGAATAAAAAAGAAAAATCACTCCACAGAAATCAGGACTCAGTCTTTTGAGCCATTGTAATTGAGTTGAATTGTAAAATCGAAAAACAAATGGGATGCTCATAAGAGGCACCACGTGACATTAAGATAGGACTCTTGGAAACCCACCTGATGACTCTAACCAGCTCGTGGAAAGCCTGGTCTACATTCATTCGTACTTTAGCTGAGGCCTCCATGTATGTGACCTTTAGTTGTCTGGCTAACTGTTGTCCCTCCTCCTGGGTAACCTGGGAACGGGCATTGCAATACTGAAGCATTAGTATCTCTGCATGCTAGCAACACTGAGAAATACATTCATTAAGAAAGATCTAGATTAGACATTTTCTGTAGCGTTTGAATTAAGCATGCCTCCGTTTAAGCCACAAATCATATAAGCTGCGTAACTATAAAATATTCATTAGCATTATAAAATCTAACACAAATACAACAATATTCACAATAAAAGCATTTGCTTCAATTATCCTTACACACCTGCAATACATTTCTCGCCACCGGATGGCACTATGGACCCACCCAAGACCGCAAGCTACAGCTGCAAAGCTATAAAGGCTGCCCATGAGCTTTCTTTATCATCTTCATTCTTCTTTTCATCACAGCCTTCAATCTCAACACCATTCTGGGGCATTATGTTTTCACAAAACTCTTTTCACTTAACGGCTTTCCCTATGTTTCAATTTGTACTTCTTAGATATAAGTACTTCTTAGATATAATTACTTGTCTACAACATCTGTCCATTTCCCTCGAAATAAGTGGTTTTATGATCAAACCACTGAGGGGGGATTGTGACTTACTTGTCTCTGTGGATCAAGATCTGCTTTGTTTCCTACAAGGATCATGGGGAACTCATCCCGGTCTTTCACTCGAAGAATTTGTCTTTGGAATTTGTAGATTTCTTCAAAACTGTAAAAATAATAATAATAGTGTTTACATTTAATGCCAAGTCACACAGTTGGGGCCAACCTTATTGTGTGACGACATTTGAACAAGCGTCTGACACTCTTTGAGGGTTTAAATATGTGTGTGTGTGTGTGTGTGTGTGTGTGTGTGTGTGTGTGTGTGTGTGTGTGTGTGTGTGTGTGTGTGTGTGTTTGTGTGTGGTTGAATGCATATGTAAGTGTGCGCGTGTATGTATGTGTGTGGTAGAATGTGTATGTAAGTGTGTGTGTGTGTGTGTGTGTTTGGTGAACATCAAGACCTCCAAGGAATGCATTCTCCTCCCAACCTGAATCCCTTTTGTCATTCAGCCCTGCGTCCCCCCCCCCCAGCCTCCATCACCCCCCCCCTTCCAGCCTCTGTTACTAAGCAGATGAGGTCAGCACTGCACTGAATGAACTGAGCTGAACTGCAGAGAGAGGACCTAAACGGGAGGAACTCCTGTTCTCACAAAGAGAAACACACACTGCTAGAACAGTGCAGTCGCAGTGTGTTCAGAAGCTATGTCGATTCTTTGGTGTACGCAGAGTGCGCTCAGTATTTGGCTCAAGCTACGACGTCGAAGTACAACTTGTATCTGTTTGAGCTTAAACAGCATGCATTATAGCCGATCCGTCCCGCCCACCACAAACGAGAGAGTGCGAATAGTAAATCCTGAAAGACGCAAGTAATATAAATGGAGGAAGGGAACACTGTTTACAACATAAACACAAGAGGGGGCACTAGAGTGGGGGCAGGGCTCTGCAGCTTGCTGCATGCTTGGCAGAGCCACAATGAACAGAGAAAATAGGTGGAATGGAAATGCCTGACTATGCCATGCAGGCAAAATACCACACACGTTACATCAAACCAGTATCCACTGTGTGAGATGTGATGTGATGCATTGAAATACGGGAAGAATGGTGCGACATTCGTCATCCTATTTAAACGGATCATCCAATTAGTTTTGATGGATGCCCAATATCATATTTTTGTGAATCAATTTGAAAACGAGAAAGGGAGCTATTCTTAAACTTTCAAGACAAGGGACTGGAGAGAGGAAGTGTTGAGAACAAAAGAGAACGACAGCAGAACCGCAGCGTATGGCTGCCGGAAGTATCACAGAAACGAATTGAGTTTTATTATGACGACCACGGAGTTCAACTAGCAACACAGTGTTTGGTAGGGAGAAACCTGCGTCCTTACGCAGAAACAGCATGTGTTGTGTTATTGACAGTGCATGAGTGCATGTGTGCGCGTGCGTGTGCGTGTGCGTGTGTGTGTGGTGTTTATGTGAGTTGGTGTCACTCACCTTCCTCTGTCGGTGACGGAGAAGACCAGCAGGAAGCCCTCCCCTGTCCTCATGTATTGTTCTCGCATGGCTCCAAACTCTTCTTGGCCTGCAGTGTCCAGGACTACACACACACACACACACACACACACACACACACACACACACACACACACACACACACACACACACACACACACACACACACACACACACACACACACACACACAAAAACGTTGGTGCTTGAAGATAGTTTCAGGGGGCTTGTTCTAGCAAGCCCACAGTTATTCAAGTAAAGCACTGTCAAAATAGAGCCGAGCAGCATCCAAGACGGTTCAGTGTTCACTATGTTTGCTCAGAACAAGTGCACTTACTGTCAAGTCTGGCTGCCCTCTCGTCGATCACACACTGCTTGGTGTAGGAGTCTTCAATCGTGGGGTCATAGTCTGTGACAAAGTAGGACTAGAGGACACAGCAGGGGAAGAAACAAAGAGGGAAGCGGAAAAAGGAGAACAAGGGAGTAGAGAGAGAGAACTGTGAATATGTCTGAAGCAGTCAAAACTAATGTATGTCGCGGCTCTGGTTCATTGTGATGGACACACAGTCACAAACGCATGACTCGTTTGAAAGCCACATGATTAACAATTGAATAGGACTATGTTAACAGATATGTGTGCGTGCGTGCGTGCGCGTGCGTGCGTGCGTGCGTGCGTGCGTGCGTGCGTGCGTGCGTGCGTGTGTGTGTGTGTGTGAATGATCTACTTCTATAAAAGGCTAACATAACCAGGTAACCAGGCGCTTTATGCTTTTACCATGGGCCATTTTGCACATTTGCATCTAGAACCCATGTCCAAAAACAGATTGTACCTGGGTTTCAACAGCCCCTGTCATTCTCCCAGAGCTTTTCATTGTGGGCCAACATTGCGTCCTGATAGAGACAAGTTGCTAGGGTGGGGCCGAGGGCGGGGGGGGGGGGGGGGGGGGAGAGGGGGAGCAGGAGGAGGAGTCCCACATTTTTCACATTTTTCTCATGTTTTGTAGCTCCCTCTCTCTGCTGGGTCTAGTTAAGTGGTGACAGCTGAGCAGGGGGCTCACCAACACCCTTAAAAGCCAGGCCCACGCTGTTAACAGAGTAACTGGATGACGATCTCTCTCTCTCTCTCTCTCTCTCTCTCTCTCTCTCTCTCTCTCTCTCTCTCTCTCTCTCTCTCTCTCTCTCTCTCTCTCTCTCTCTCTCTCTCTCTCTCTCTCTCTCTCTCTCTCTCTCTCTCTCTCTCTCTCTCTCTCTCTCTCATTGCCAAACTGTACCAACAATGCAAGCCAAGACGTTTGACAAAATACCACATGAGGGGATTAATGTTTCAAAATGCCTCATACCAGTATGAACATTTGTTACACCTTGACATTCCAATCAAAATAATCGATAACAGAATGTTACGTTGCTTTATTTATATTCTTCTTAACCGTCCTGTGTTCCCTCACTGCAAGGCATAACGCTGTCTCGGGACATATCTCATCTCTATGTAACTGCTACTCATCCACCCTACTGTGCACTGCGCTGCTGTTACTGTGCACTTGTCCTGCCTCTGTGTCTGCACTGCACAGGCTGAAAAACTGTGCCTGGTTTGGAAAGCCGGAGATGTGCTTTGCACCCCGTCATCAACACAGAGAGTGAAAGAAATCCTGCTTGTTAGTGATCACAAACCCTCCTAAGTCCCATACAGCCAGAACCCTGATGCCCGCGGCTCCACCAGTGTTCTCCCTTCTTCCCCATCTGCTCCTTCTCCAAGGCGAGCAAGCACACCGCAAGCCTCCCGCTAGCCTGCAGCGCTGCCCTGTCCCTGCAAGCCCTCCGTGGACCGGAGAGATGCAGGCTAGCCCCATTCTCTCTGCTTTCACTGCTCCAGCCAGCGGGAGGAATGAGGCTGTATCTTCTGCACCGTACACATCATCAATGTGAAGCAGCACTGGCGCTATGAGGGGAGCTCTAGCTCTGGTCGGCTAGCCTGTGGCTAGCAGCTAGCAGCAGAATCTAGTCTGACTGAGTGACTGCATGAAGAATGACTCATGAAGGCTGTGCGGGAAACTGTGATACATAAATACTTGTTCGTAAATAGATCTGAACTGTATCGTCATCATCATCATCATCATCATCATCATCGCCACCGTGTGCAGTTAACTGGCATTATAGCCAGAGGTGATTCAACTGGGAAAAGCTTTATATTTATATACCTAGTTTGTGTAGTTACTTTATTGTATACAAATCTTTCTCTATCATCTCTAAGACAAGAGAACGCATTTCCTCTTGCACAATATTTTAAGCTAGGCCTACAGCCTGAAATTGTAATACCAGAGCAGAATTAACTTATGGATTTCCCTAAAATGTTCATGACCCCTGACCCTGACTTAGCGATCAAGCCTTGGATAATGGACTGCATGCGTCTAGCACACCAAGGCCAGGGGGGGTCTGGGGAGCTTACAGAAACACACTGTGCATGAGACCCCCCACAAATAGTGTGCTTGAGCCTCAAAGGTTATCTCGTCGGTCCCTTATCACACATCCTTCAAATTATTTCCTTCTCGAGTGACTGAAGCCCTTCACACAGCTTCTAATAAACATCACTTCTTCGGCAGTGTCTTCAGAAACTTGACCATTGTCGTGTGGAGCACATTCCTGTGTTCAGGAGGATTAGGCGGGAGCTAAATCCTTAAGCCTGAGCACAATTGAAAACAACATTGTGTGCAACTGTGTTGTTGCCAAGATGCCTAATACAAGTGAGTCTGTGACCGTTCCATGTTCGGGTTTCAAGTACGCTACGTACCCGCTATGCTAGTAGGTAGTAAAACAATGGTGGGGGTCGGGATAAGTAAAAAAAAAAAAAAAAAAAAAAAAAAAATTAACGGTTACAGGTTAGAGGTCGGGTAATGGTGGTAAGCAGGAAAAAGGAAGGGAGAAAAATGGTAAGCTGCACCATCACTCTTTCTCAGGCTTGCGAAGCAGCCCACTCTCATTTCCCAATTGTATCTGGAGGAGAAAAAAAAAAATGGAACTGGGGAGGAAACTCCACCTCTGTACGGCTGGACATCTGCCAGCAGCCTCAGGGTGGCTATGATGTCATCGAAGACATGTTCCTCAACCCCACTTACCCGCTTCCCACTCCAAAGCCTGTCACTTCATTTCCTACTGGCATTCCAGCTATACATCTCCACCCCTCCACCCACCCACATACAGAAAGCTATGTTGCAGCAGGATAACATTACAGGCCTGTTCACAATGAGAAGAAGGTCAGCAAATGACTGTCAGCTGTAACACAGCTTTCTCTGATTGAACTGCTTCAAATGTGTGAAATATGCAATAGTTCTCTCAATGGTTGGCAAACAAATTGCTGAATTGCGAAAAACTGAAAAGGGAGTTATTGTTCATTTGTCATCCTTGGGTGGTGCAGAGTTCATTCAATCCAGCCATACGCAAGCACCTCCACACTCACACCAGGCCTCTGGAGTATGTAGGCTATCATCTGTAAAAAACTGAGCAAAATAGAACTTCTAATTTAGAGGTATTTAAAGGAAAAACATTTACGATTTTACATGCATAATTGTCTTTGAATTGCCAATATATGAACAGGTTGTAATTTATCTTAACAATTTGACCTACCTGCCTCTCTGTGACGTAGAACTGCCTGTGGGCAGATTTCTATAACATTGAACCCCAACGGTTTTGCTGGGAATAAAGAAGGAAGTGACGTCTATGCGTGCTTCAGAGTGCCATAGTATATGAAGAAGAGCTAGCCTTTAAACAGTGCGTACTATTATGTATTTAGTTTGTATTCATTTGTTCATATTGGATAGTCTGTTAGCATTATGAGTTCACTCGCACTCCAGTGCTCTCATTGTGCAAGCTCCAGCCTGCTGCAGTTCCCATACAGCCAAAGGGGGCAGTCAAGAGAGAAGTCTTCTGTTTCTTAAAAAAGAATACCTTAAATAGCGCCTTCCTTTAATGGTTGTATTCATATGGCCCAAAACATATGAAGAAAATTGGGGATGAGTTAAACCTTAGTATTAAGTATAACGTTTATGCTTTATTCTTTAAGAACCGTAAAGCTCTCTGATTCCTTTGTCTGCCTCGAGATTGGTACTCATGGTCATCGTCATGGTGTTCCACAAATTTGCTTGCCGTCCCAGGATTCCAAGCATCCTTCCAACGAGGTGAATGAACCGAATGAAAACCATTTCACTTGTTGCTTTGTCTGTCTGTTTACAATTGCAGCATGGCAGTCTGCTCTTCATCAAAAAGAAAGCATAGCTAGGTGTTATGTGGGGAGGGCGAGCAGTTACCAGCAATGCACAACATGCACCCACTTCCTCTCCAAAAATGACTACAACTATATGTGTGTATATATAGAGTGTGAGATCCTGCCTTATCACTGGCATGATCTCATTGTTAGGTTTCCTTTACAGTATGAACCCTTTGTCCAACTTAGTTGGTTTCATCCAAAAATATATTGGTTAGCCCTACAGAAAGTACACAATTAAAGCACAACCCCAGTATACAGGCTAGGCTACCGTAAGACTAATATATTATTCTAGAAATCAATGTTGTTTATGACCAGCTTCATTAAAGTAGTCTCAAAGGTATGCATGCCTTGGCTTAGCCAGCAATGTGTGCAGGATTGCAGAGTAAGCTAATATCAACATGGTGGTTCATTACCTCCCATAACGCTGTGCTCCATTGACCTTCTTTTGAGACCTTGATTTTAAGACCTCGACTTGAAATTCTTCAGTGCTGTTGAGTGTTACTTCTTCTTCTTCAGAATAACGGTGAACAGCCTATCAAATTTGCTTCCATAAGCTGATATTTCACACTGCTCTCTCCCTTCCATCTCCTTACTGCAGCTCCGCTTCCAAGTCCAGCCATAGGATGACAACCCATCTCTTTATTCTCTCCTAATAGAGACCAATCATCCTCTCTGGTCCCAGTTCTGCTGACAGACCAATATAGATTCTGGCTGGGACCCAAAGTCAACCATCGCAAGCTCGAGCGAAACACAACGTTTGTCCCTCATTGAGGGCACTTGAGGCTCCAAGCCGACAGATGTATATCAAATTGTCTCACTTTGGTCTGCCAATATCAAAAGCAATTTCAACTGGAGACACCTCATATGTAGACAAAAGCACTTGAGGTAAGGCCTTAATAAAGCAAGTGATGTGGTAATGATGACGCACACAACGGCCCGAGCGAAACTATTCCCTTAGGAATCTGGATATTACAGCAACAGCATAATTGCGAGTGATAGCAGAAAGACACAAATGCCTTTTTCTCGGATGGAAGGAAACAATAGGCCACAGTCTGAAAAGTATTAAGCTGCATACCATGAGGCATTGCAGAACTTAGATATGGCCTTAATAACCACAACGGAGCATAAAGGGTTGTGAACTTCAGAGAATCCTGTTTTAGAGCGGCGCTCTGTGAATGACACATGCTCCCGAGCCCCCGACTTTAAGCTGTCTCAGATGCCTCACTAACACTCTTTTAGATTCAGTAGTTGGGAGTAATGTACGCGGCCTGGGGGAACCATAGGGGGTGTTGTTTGCAGAGCTACAAACTCACTGCAAACCAGGATTTGTGCAGCCAGTCTAGATGTGTTAGATGTGTTTTGTCTTAGATGGAGTTCATGTAATGAACATGGATGGGCGGAAAATTTAATCGCAAAAACTTTCATAAAAATATAAGAAGCATTGGCAGACACTGAAGGACCTGTCGAATCGAAACCCAGACTTTTATTATATGTTAAACCACCACACAATGTAAGTCGATTGCACATACTGAATGGGAAACTGCGATTGTCAACTGGGGAAAAAAATGATCTGAAATCCTATTTGTTATCCAAGTGTCATACATGAATTACTTCCTGTTCCTCAACCCCATTGGCCTGACCTCTGCTAAACCTCTGGGGCTGTCCGGACTCTCTGCAGCTGTCCATAATCAACCGTCACCCCACAAAATCATCCACTATCACAAAGTAATGTTAAACAGATGGACAGCTCCAATGGCTACTTAAGTTGCAAATTACCCTTTTGTTAAACTCAAATTTTGGTTTAAACAATGGGTTTAAGAGTGATGGCAAATATAACGGCTCTTTCCAGGAGAGGCGAGAGAGAGAAAGAGAAAGAGAAAGAGAAAGAGAGAGAGAGAGAGAGAGAGAGAGAGAGAGAGAGAGAGAGAGAGAGAGAGAGAGAGAGAGAGAGAGAGAGAGAGAGAGAGAGAGAGAGAGAGAGAGAGAGAGAGAGAGGGAAGGAACGGGTTCCACTTCCTGTGGAAACGCCCACTTTTCCCATGAGCTCATGCAAACCAGTAAAGGTCAATTATTCAATACCTAGACAAAGGGAACACACAATGTGTCCACTGCCTTAAAGGACCCTGTAGGGACATTTTCTTCACCTCAATCAGGCTCCTTACCCAATAAATGCAATAAAAATATTACATACATCAATAATTCATTACTGCATCCGACCAATATTTGAAAACAGACAAAAGGAATAAACACAACCTAATTACATGAAAAACAAAATAGTGTCAAGAATCGCTGTGATAGATGGTCAGGGGAAAGAGATGGCAAGGAACTGATACTGGTTGATGCTGATGAACTGTGTGATTTATACATCTTTGTTTAGTAAATCATGTTATAGAGGAGAACATGTCTATGCTTACTGGTGAAGTGTGAACTGATCAAAGAGTATCCTATAGGGGTTAAGTGAATAATGACAAATGAACCAATACATCATTAATTATCCATCTAACCCTTGTTTTTTTTATATATATTCTTTTTTTATACCTATTTCAAAAATATTAAAACAGATTTATTAACAAACTTTTTCATGCTCATGGCAAATCCTTCAATTAAATTTGGAGTATGTTTGGTTTAACATTGAGTAGTTGACTGCTATATATTTGATGGAAGCATATTCCAAAGCCCCCATGGGTGGGGACTGTGAGGAGTACAAAGACTAGGATGCCCCGCCACCACCTAGCTCCACACTTTGTCTCGCTCGGCCCCCCGCTCTCCTCTGGCCCCTGTGGCATTAAGACTTCAATCGTCCTGCTAAATATCAATGTGTGCCGGACTTTGGCCTCTTTCAAAGCAACTCAAAGGCCTGAAGTCAAAGAGCTGCCATTTAACCGCCTTCATCACCCACTGGATCACAGCGTAAAGCCGTTCTCCTCCCCACTGGATCACAGCGTAAAGCGGTTGGTCCATGCGACTTGGATGCTCTTCTATTGGCCACAGCAAAATCAGCGCTGTCTGTTTTCGCCATTCTAGAGTCCCGGTAACTGTAAAGTACAGGTCAGTCCGTAAATGACCCAATAAATCCACAAACATGGAGCTGTGACAGGCCCATATTGTTCTGTCCAGACATGTGACATCACTATAATGTGTCCCTTCCTGCAGAAAGCCAAGCCTAAGCCTTATTGATGCAGTCACCCCGGTTGTTTTGCTGTGAGGGGCAGAACTTTTCGACGCGTTATTATGATAAGACTATTTCTCTTTGGCCACACTAAGCCCCCTGACATCGCCTTCTGCTCTACCGCATCATCCTCAATGGCTTCTTTTGTAACCATGGATCAAATGTGGCCCTTGTGACACTATTTAAAATCATACACACCCGCGTGAGAATCAAGACTGTGCATGAGAGTGTGTGTGTGTGTGTGTGTGTGTGTTGTGTGTTGTGTGTTGTGTGTGTGTGTGTTGTTTTCTAATAAGGGCAAACAATCATCTAACTATGGTATATAACCAGTTGACACTCAATATAAATTCACTGTAATGGTTATTCTGTGGTGGTACCTCGCATCAAAAACAAAGATTACTGGGAGAGGTATGTTTTAATTAAAGAGTGTATATACGTGCATGTTACTATCAACCATAAGTCTGCAATACACCTAAAACAACCACCTAGATTAGAGTGAGCATAGGGAGTATCCTGCACACAAATTAAAACCAGTTACTGAAGTGACATGCTCTCAAGGCCAAAGCACGATCCTTAGTCAAGACATGCCCGAACCCACTCAGCTGCAGGCAGCTGTTTGCCTGGCGAGCACTGCCTCGTGCCGATACAATATTCGATGATCAGTACGTTTGTTGACAACTGCTGAGATGATAGACGGAGCAGTGTGTGCCCAGTGTCTGTGTGTATCTTTGAGACCTCCATGGGCAGTAGTGGGACAGCTGTGTCAAAGGCTTGGTAAAAAAAAAGAAAAGAAAAGCGGACTGTGTTGTTTGGTTGTCTAACCTGGACAACTGATCCCTGTGCAGCCGTTCTGGATATGACCTGCGGGTGATCCTGTCCATAAGGTCTGGCTTTGCGAAAGAGGGCCAAAAGGGGAGGCCGTGTTTGCCTCAGACATAAGGATGATGCACTCGGGACACACAATCGCCATTCGATGGCAGCAGTAGCACGTATGGACGCAGTCGCTCATACTGCAGTGTCACCTGTCGAGGAGTGGTCCCGGTGGGGGCCGTGGCTGACCCAGAGGAGGGAGCAGGTGCCAGGCAGGCGAGCTCTGGACACCATGTCTGCATCAACAGAACCAACTGTCCACCAGCTGCACCACAGTCAGCAGGGACCTTAGAAACAGACCCATCAACAGGGGAAGAGGGCGTTCTATCAAATACTTCTAAAGTGGAGGTTTCTATGTTGTATGGTTCCAGACGGGCGCTTACTTATGGTTGGAATGGCCGCCCTTTCCCATCGTAAGTTTTGTTATTTGAGCTTTAGATGGGAGACATGATACAGAGGCTGGTGATTTTGCGTCAGGCAGATGAGCAAACAAAAAGAGAATCTCCAAATACAACAGCGGGAAACCAGTGGTCTGTCTGTGACTAGTAGATAGCTAAATAGGAGCTAAATAAAGGTTTCTATGTTTAACTTTGGCTTACTACCTTCTACCTTAATGTATGCACACACTTGTTGATTTGAACAATTGCCGCTTGACACTGGTTGGTCAATGGCTTCTTTGAAAGCAAGATTAGCCTATGTACCACTATCTCATTTAAATAGGTTAGAAACACTGCTTTGCTTTAATGGATTTAAGGCAACAAGTTTGAGGGATATTTCCTGTAACTTATAGTGATAGTGTTGGAGGTAGCAACCTCATGTGTTCATTTTATAAGAATTGGAAGCTACTGTTATGTGATTACGTCACAGTTTTCTGAATTGACAGTCCCTCAAAACATAACATGGCAACTATTTTAACCACATTCATACGCAAGCACACAAATGTACAATACTTCCCCAAAACCATATATTGCTCATATAGCTTGCGTGCTTCTCCGTGTGTGAGAACGGAGAAGAGTTTTCCACACTCTACTGTAGTCAACCTAAATATCTCCCATTAATAGTGTCCAAGGTGTCCAGGGCAAGCTATGTTCCATGAAACTTGATACGCAAGTTCTGTTTTATTTTTCATTAATAACTGTGGTTGGGTCCTGGTTAACCTAACTAGAATGCTGCATGACACTTTGATACACACGCAAATTTGAATTTCCAAGACAATCCATAGCATCATAAAGGACCTCTTTTGAACAAAAAACTTACAAATAAATATATTATATACAGTTTAGACACTTGATTAGCAGTGGTCTTCCGAGCTCTTCATTCAGCCACTGGAGGCAAATGGGATTGCTTTCTTGTCTCAAGACCATAGCAATTAAAAGAGTGGGAGGATATTCGCAGTCTGTGGCCTTCACACATAATGCTATGGTTGGCCCCATGGCACTGTTCCAGATCCTGCTGTTACCTGGGAAACCGGGGAAGTAGTCCTCTATAAACTTAAAAAAAGAAAGGGAGAGGAAAGGCAAATGACAAGAACTCTGACAAATCCTTATTTTCTCCATGTCCAGTCAGCTCCCACTGAGTGATGCTACATAATAAAATGGATAAACACTACAAGTTACTGACCGACTGTTTTACTGCCCAAGTTAAGTTCTGTCATTTTAACTTTAACCTTATTTCCATATGCCTGTTGTTGTTGTTGTTGTCGTCCAAGGGCACATTAAACAGGCGGCATAGCTGTCATGTTAGTTGGTCTCCATACAACTTTACGTCCTCCAGATTAATTTGGTCAGCATATTGTTCTTTTAAATAAAACATATTCTGTGCAATGTGACGGCTTTAGAAGCAACGTATGTTTATGACACCAATCTGTCTACTCACTGCTTATAGCAGATGTTTAGGAGAAATTTGACGGGCTTATCATGAGAATCGATTCTACAAAGCAACAAAAAGCAACATGATGGCTCTATCATTCTAAAATGGCCTCAACAACAGCTATGGGAAGGGTCAATCTGTCGTTTGTTCGTTGGACCACACAATCTCTTTTATATAACCTATAAATAATCAACATGATTTTAACAATCAACCAATAAAGATTCAGGTTTGTTTTGTACGCTGTGCACAGGCTGTTGCCTTCAATGATCCAGTTGATGGAAAGGTTAGAACAATTTGAAATGCAGTCAGGGATGGTTCAGTAACTTCATGAACATGTGTCTGTTTAGCGGTATTTTTCCAAAGGTGTGACTTCATCCAACAAGCCTTTGTGATAGCGACGACTTATCATCTGCCCTCATAAAGGTGTACTTTGAAGGAGACCGCTCTTTGTGAGAAATCAACAGGTGACCCTCATGGGGAGCTAAACAAACATTGAGCTTTCATAACACCCATACACGCACACAGCCAAACACATGAACTACAATACACAGTACACAAACACTCACACACACCTGCATACTATAATAAGTAATAAAAGTCCTTATGACACCAAAGCCGCATTGAATAGATCAACAAAGCTCTGAAGCAAAGCCATGCGTCAGGCGGACCATTCTCGTGTTGCTTACGTTACCTCAAGTGTTGGTCCTTCTCAGAGGACAGACCCACACGCAAACCACAATGGAATTTATTTGGAATCAGCTGAATGGCATGTGATGTGACACATTGCAAATGGAGATAACGTTTTACAAAAACGCACACACACACACAAACACACACACACTTTTCAACGTTTATTCAGTTCAATGACTTATCATGGCAGCATTCCTCCTGAATGATATAAGAACAGTGAGTCAACCTGACAGAAGTGAGAGGAGAGAGGGGTGAAAGAGAGGGGAGAGAGCGGGGAGAGAGGGAGAGCGGGGGGGGGGGGAGAGCAGTGGAGAGGGAGAGCGGGGGGGGGGGGGGGGGGATGGAGTGGTGGAGAGGGAGAGCGGGGGGGAGAGCGAGAGAGAAAGAGAGACTTTTTTTATTTTATGCAGTGGCCTTTAGCTAATCTGTATGAGAATTTGATGAGGCTGGAAATGTTGCCGTTACACATTAATCATGCTAAAAGAGGGACCATCAGCTCACCACATATTTTCCATCATTAGTAACTCACCCAGTAGCTCATAAACGTTCTCAGTAAACACCTACCTCGTTACTATTCTCCATGTTGAGTCAAATAGTCTCTCTCTCTCTCTCTCTCTTTCTCTCTGATGAGATGACGTATCAAACGACACATACTGTTTCACAACTTGTGTCAGATGACTGTGTTATGTCGCCCGCATGCTATTTCAGCTGGAGTAAACGGCCTGGCATTTGTGTGGCCAACAAGTTCAGAGGAGCTGCCATTCTGTTATTGCTACTGATAACATTCTATAGTCCCCCACCCCCCTGGGTGTCCAGAGACTAGCCGCTACGTCAGCACTCGGTGACCGTGTTGTACCATAACTACTCTGGACCTTGCTACACTCTGTTGTGTACGGGGGAATGGGTTAACCTAAAAAATGTTGGTGGCTTGACACTTGGTTTTATGAGCATCCTTACTGTACCGACTTACTACACCTTCTTCTGACAAATGTACTTATGTAAGTCGCTTTGGTTAAAAGCGTCTGCTAAATGCCCTTAATGTAAATGCAAATGAGTGGTCGGCTCTCTCAAAATACCCCTTCCTACTTCTTAGTAGGAGAGTCACCAGGCTCTAAGTTTTTGGTGGGGCCTTTGGTGTATTTACACATACCCACAAATGTATTTGTTCCCATCTTCTCTGAGACTAGATCAGAAAAACACCAAAGGATTAGTTGCAGTCCTAGTGTATCTAGAAAGCCCAATATCCAACCACAATAGTGCTAGAGAAGAGACCATAGACTAGCTGGTAGAAGTAGTAGTGATACGTTTTGCACTGCAGGCTGTGAGGATGTCGGGGTTATGAAGATTTATGAAGAGGAGGTGCGTATCACTTGCATTGGGAACACAGTTTCTGTATGCAAAATAAGGTGACATCAAACATTACAAAGATTGACAGTATTCCACATGCTACCGTTTTTTGGTCGATTAATTATTTTGACGATGACAATATTTTGTTTATAGGCCTAAGCCTTAAGTGGAGAAGGTTGCCATGTGAAAAATAGTTGAGCAGTTGGTCCAAAGACCTCTATTTTAAAAGTGGAACAATATTAAGCTTGTTAAGGCTAAGCTTGTAACTTTAAAAGCAAAACGCGGGCAATCCTTCGGACAGAAGCTGAATGACCTCTTTTGAAATAGAGGCTAAAATACCAGATAGTCTACGAGCAACATGCCACCCAGCATGACTCAGACGGCTCCCCAACACACCCAACCCTGAACAGTTGTGTTGAAGCATCGCTTTGACTCTATAACCAGCTGTTAGCTTATTCCTTTGGCAGCTCACTTCTATAGAAATCCCAGAGACATGGTTGTAGCAATTTCTCTCTTCATGCCAACAATAGGAACAGCAGGACAATATTTTGCACTCTCCATTGACCACTTGATCTCTGATTCAATGGTAGATGCAATGATTTTTAGCGAAATTGTGATTGTTGAGTTATAACGGTAGATGGATCATTATAGAATGCACTCCAATTAGCCCCACTCCTGAAGGAGGCAAAGTATTTAAACAGCCTAGTACTAAGCTTAATAAACTTGTTACGAGAATGTTAAGGATTAGCCTAACTATCTACTACTGTTCAGGCGCCTAATTGCGGAGATATAACACTGATAACAGGGTTATGATTTTGTCATGATGCAAATGGAATCTACAGGAAAAAAATTAAGTACAAAGCGACCTATAGGAAGAAAAAAAAATGAAACTGAAATGAATTTGCTTTCCTGAAAATTATATAGGCTCATTATCGGAACAAGCGGCATTGGTGCAGGCGCGCCGACACTGGTCTTGATGCCGCTTATTCCGATAATTGACCTAACTGATGTAATTTGAACTGATATCCCTGATTAACAGATATCGCGTGCACACGTATACACACAAACGCGCACTTGGTCTTATATCATTCTCCACTTGTCCCTGCATGCATACTTTGTCTGAACACTGAGAAGAAGTGCAAACTGCAGTCACATCTTAAATAATATGCAACATCAACAAACCTCGGAAGTCCAGCAAGCCTAACGATTTGAGTCGTAAGGTGTGTGTGTGTGTGTGTGTGTGTGTGTGTGTGTGTGTGTGTGTGTGTGTGTGTGTGTGTGTGTGTGTGTGTGTGTGTCATTTTGCTCAACAATAGACATCTGTTGATCGTATAAATGCTAATTGGTTTGCTGTTACGGATGTATTCACTATGTACTATGATCTTTTAATTACTGATGGACTTAGGAGGACGATGGTGCATGCAGAGCAAATAACGTTGGTGACACAAGACCATGAATCAAATTGTTCCAATTTGGTCATAAATTACTTGAGAAATGATAGGCTACAAATGGATGCTGCGCCTAATTTCACTTCATTTTTCTACAATTTGCAATACTGACATTATGTTGGCTGAGCTCATTCTAAAAAATCTCATTCATGAGCGGGTTTTCAACATGACGGAGGATCCGGCTGAAACACAACACTAAATAATTGTATTGCAGGCCTCATAAACTAGTCCCGCTTGTGAGAACAGACCCCCGTATCCGCTTACTGTGGCTGCCAGTGTCTGGCCATTGCCATGTTTTCAGCTCAAACAGGAAAAGAACAAATCAGGACAATACTAGGTAGGGTACTGACCTGAATGAACTGGATAGTTAGGGCTGATTTCCCGACACCGCCACCTCCAACCACCACCAGCCGATACTTTTCCTGCACCGAGCCGTCTTTCCAGCCAGCCATCGAGAACACTTATGTGTTCGCCGCTGCTTCAACACCGCTGAGCAGACACCCACTTTTCAGTAAACTGGAGAGGCCCGCAGTTGGTAGAACAGTGCGCTAAAAACCCACGTATACGAATAGCAACCAGATTCTAGGCAGTAATCCGTTCCGGGGACTGTTTGGAGATTCCAGTACGTTCGCTCGGTTACCACCGCATATGCCCTGCTATTTCACTCGTGTCTGGTCTACACAGCGAATGCTATGCACACAGGCAGTGATGAATCCGAAAGCACTAGCAGTTATCAGCAAGTGCAATACACCCGTCTGTCGCTAGGGGCACTTGGATAAACCAAGTAACTATCGCTCCCCAGCTTCGTCCCAAGACGTAACGTTACGCTTATGCAGTTCAATTCCTGCCGACACTATCCTACCTCAGATAGATGTGAGGTTTCGGCTACTAATCATACAACACACACACACACACACACACACACACACACACACACACACACACACACACACACACACACACACACACACACACACACACACACACACACACACACACACGTATTTGATATGGAATTTATTTAAAAAAAAAATGGAATGGATAGATTGGCAATTGATCTCCGGCCTCCAAATTAACTTAACATTTTTTGAAACTCCAGCCATGAAACTCATGTCACTGCGCTTCAACAAACTTGGTGCATGTTGACGCCCTCTGGTGTCCAAAATACAGAAATCAAACATTGTCTAGAATGACTACAGTCTATTTTTACAGCTGTAATTTGGCCACATGCCACAGTAGGACATTATGGTCTGTAATAAGAACTTAAACACATAGGCCACTGATTAGCCTACATGGTGGTACAATTGCCATTTTTATTTTGTTAGATTAAGACATTTTAAGAGTTTGCCTTAACGGGAAGGAAAGCTTATTTTTTAGTATGAAGTCATTATTTGTAATACAAACCGAAATATCCTCTAATATCAATGATATCCGATCTTTATTTTTGGTAATTACCAAAAATGTATTCATTTGGTAATCCAATTCATAGAGATCTCGGAAAAAAAAGTGTTTTGAGACATAGAAACACAAGTTTTGAAAAAGCATTGGCTGCATTTGTAAGTTACGTCAATCTAAATATTAAAACATTTATTTTATTATTAAAAATGTATACAATACTCATCATCCGTCAAGAGCCCCAAAGCTTCCGATTGGAGCGCAGAAATCATTATGCATGAGGACTTATGGCTAAACACTCATAATTAAGGATTCATAATAATTCACCAATGGAATTTAAGGCAGCACTGCTTTACAGAAGTTATGAAAAAGGACCCTGATTTATTACTTTACACTAGAAAATATATTTAAATCATTCACTGCTACATTTGAACTAATTATGATTGACAGATGCGTTTGTCCTACGATGACAACTCTTTGAAAATCTATTAGCGGTACCCTTCTCACAAGCATATCTAGATAATAGCACGCTACATTACTGGTGTCAGATATGCATTAAGCCGGCATCATTAGCATTATGGGCTGCATTGCTGTTTGCAAGGTTGGAAATGTTGTTGGTACATCTGTAAGAGGTTTTAAATGTTTTTAAATATGTTTAATGAGTGTTAAAGTATACATGTCAACTTGCTTTCTTGGCAGGTAGCACAGCCATATTAACCAATATTTTATAAATTCAGTGACCAATATGTCCTTAATCCTCCCTTAATTGTCTTTGATACAAATTAAGACACCAATGTTAACAGTGAGACAGTGTGTAATAGAACACAACAAAAACTCAGTGTTGAATTATTAGTAGGAGGCCTTAAAGCACTAGTAATACTTTTTTTAAATATATATGTTTATTGAAAATTACAGGCAGGACAGGGCAAGGGACATAACTTGGTGTAAGATAATAAAGAGTTAACATACGGCAGAGAGGGGAGAAATAAAGTGGAAACGGCAAAGATCAATGAGCACGTCTTTAACTCTTACTTCACTATGATCAAGGGGTGGTAAATGAGGAGCACTGAATCCAGAAGGAATGGAGGATTCAGCAGGCCTGGCTTTTTCAGACAGACGTCTTCTTCTGGGAGAGATTGATCTTGTCGCCCAGACTCAAAGCCATCCCCTAGAGAAGGAGAGAGGAAGAAAGATGTAGGACATTAGCATTACGCCACACTTGTTGCAATAAAACAAACCCTCGCCTGGAAGGCATCGATTGAAGGGGTTTGATAATAAGGGCGGACTCTGCAACCCTCACCTGGCTTTTGGCTCTGATGCGGATGTGTCCGGTGACCGGCGCGTCTGGTCCCAGGTGGATGGGCTTCTCTATGCTGACGTTGGCCAAGGCGTCCTCTCCAAAGATGGAGCGAGCATACAGGTTAGCCGCCATGAAGCCACAGAAGCCAGAAAGTGCCTACAGGTACGAGAGGGGAAACAAAGTAAGGCATGAGAACATACAGCAAGATGGATCATGCGCGTCTGCTCTCGGGGGGGCTCCGGGGGAATAGGCTGCTCTGTGTCGCCATCAGTGTGGTGTCAAACTGAATTTATGTGTGCTCCCAAGTCACAAAGTGTTTCTTTGCACATTGAATGCACATTGCACAGTCAATGTGCCAAGAAGGATGTCATCCTGTATTAGTGGAGGCCATGTGTTGACGCGACAATTTAAGCACCGCAGTTTACATTGGTTAGGCTGGAGCCAGGCTGTCGAGCACCTCCCGTTGATTGCTAGGCAGCATTTCCTTCCCAAAGGTTGACGGGACGCTCATTAAGACGGCATAAGTGACCTTTGCCTTCACGTAATCTTAGTCCATCTACGCTCGCCGTGCAATGACCTTTTCGGGGGTGAGGCACTTCATGTTGGTGGAGCCCAGGATGTGCTGGAGGTACTCGTTGAGGTCCGTGATGTTGGTGTTCACCGTCACCTAAAACAAAATGGCGGGAAGGTTGGAAAGGCGTGGCCTATGTTTCTGCAACATGCGATAAGAGATCTACCGACCGCATCTGCGAGGGTGGGATTCTGAACAATTAGATCTCGACCAGTCTGCATGGAAAAAGGCGGTATCCCTTGGACCGTATACCTTGTTCTCCCACTCGAACTCGGCCCACATCTGTCTGAACTCTGCGTCGGTGCAGGATGCTGGCTGGATGTAGTCCATGATGTCGATGTGGATATCGCTGAGGACCACGCAGTTCCTGTCACTCGCTGCACCGGACACGTCGTACACTAGAGACAAAGAAAGAGTACCCACAAACCAATGAGAACATATCTTCTCTTTGTCAAGTGTGTGTGTGTGTTGTTGTTTCTTTCATGATACGTTAACAGTATGACCTGCATGATACTTTGGTGTTCCAAGTCATGTTCTCTTACCAATGTTGCCGAATATAATGCCATTTTCAGTAGAAGCCACCTTGACATTAGCCTTGATGTTGGCAAAGTCGTGGGGGGCAAGCGTCAGAGGGGACGGCTTCTCAACCAACTTGAGGTCCCCTGTGGGTTGGAAAAGAAGCAACATGAAGCTTGTGCGTTGTCACGGATATCCATGGCAACGAAGTCACACTGTTTAAACGTCATGAGTCATCCCAGGCTTCAGGAGGTAAAAAAATATGTAAAGCAAGTGGTTTCTCACCCAAAGTAGCCAGCTCAAGGGTGCAGTTTTGTAAAGTATCACTGGTTTGGTTGACCACCAGTACGTCCAGCACAATGTCATACTGGTTAACATGAACGTAGGCCTCGGCGTAGACAGGATCTGAAAAGCCTGTGAGCTGGGTCACCTGGAATAGAGACAATTTTGTTTTAATCTGTTTGTTTGTTAACTTAAGCATGCATGCACAATTTCCAAATATACAAACAGATTTTTTTTTTGAGGGGTCTACAATTTTGGTTGATAATGAGAAAATATTCACTTTAGCACCATCTGCTGGTATATGTATGTCACATTGAATGAGCCAAATGGTCAATGGTTGCAAACACTGATATTAAGCAGACACCTCATGGGTTTTTAGTTTCACTAAAACAGATTTCTTCACACCAATAGACAATAGCCTTACCACAGACGTGAGTTAGGAAGAGAACAGCAGTTATGGTTGGCTGCTTTGAATACCAATAAAAGCATGAATCTAATGCAGACCAGCAGATTTATTTTCTAATAAATACCTGACGGCCTTCACTGTGTACCTGTGTGCCGTGTTAGAATTGTTTAAGAATCTTAGAACAATAAATATAAGCAAATCTAAAAATCGATCTTATAATGATCCTGCATAATATGAGTGCGTGGGAGAATAAGCTTGCTCTCAAGCTGTACCTTGTTGAGCTTGGAGGCCAGGGGATCGGCAGCCTCTTTCCTCTGAGTGTTGCCCATGGCAGCCAGCAGGCTGAGCTGGAACTGGTCATCCTTGGAGGTCATCTCGTTCTTGGCCGTCAGCTGCATGAAGGAGATGGGGTCGTCTGCCTGCACCGCAACGTTGCGCTTCTCAGACTCTTTCTGTGGATGGCAAGAAGGGAAAAACATTTGGATTACAGACTCATGGACGTTGTTCCTAAAACAAAATAAACTATGGGTCTAGTTAAGTGTTACAAATCCTTGACCATCAGAATTAACAAGATTGGATCAATCTTTGTAATGTCTGTAGTCCGTCTTAAAAGGAGATTCAATGAGTGATCAGAACTTGCTTTTGCCAATAATCAACTTATGTGGGTAGTACCTTCTGGGACAGTTTCTCCTCCTCCAGCCGGACTGTGAGCATGTGAGACAGCGATTTACGGCACTCCTTGTTGAAGATGTCGTTCATGAGCGGCGAGCACTCTGACAACACCTTGAGGCAGAGCGAGATGCGCTCCACGTCGTCATCTGTGATTGGCTTCTTGGGCAGCGAGGACTTGCCCAAGTGCAACACCGTGACCATGATGAGCATGGATTCTGCAATGAATGACTGCAGATAGACAATACAAACAGCATTGAGTCTTGAAGAAATAAACCAAAATGCTTGCCGTGAAGCAGCAGCAATGCAACAGAGAGGACAGAATGTTGGATGATATGTAACTTTCCTTCTGCTCAATGTTGGTATTTAAAGCTGCAGTAGGTAAGATTTGAAGAAGCACATCCCCCTCTCTACTCTTCTCTGCCATTAACATGATTGACCCGCAAAAGTACCAATAAGGGAAGAGATGCCAATTGGTCATAAAAAAGCAAGAAGAATTCTCATATCCTAATTGTTTCAGACAGAGGCAGGTAGTCAACAAAAATAAATATTCTCACAAAGTATTTCACTCACAAATAGATGGATGACTGGTATTTTACAGATTACACTCAAATTATTGCTCTTAAAATCATACCTACAGCACCTTTAAGTCACTGTTGAAAAGGTAAATAAAGACAATAATTGAACATACGTTTTGTTTCTTTTTGTCTTGAACAATGATGACGTAGCGCAAGGCCAATTTGGTCAGGGTGGTGGCCAGAGAGGCTGCCACATAGAAGTCCCCATCCATCAAGAAGCCTCTGAGAGGGGGCCTGAAACAATACAAGTGCCGTCACACAACAAACCCACCAAAACATCATATCCAATCAACGGGTATCCAATAAAACAAAAGGTGTGTACTGTGGTAGTAATGGCACCGACCTGTCCTCCTCTTTTTTAGAGGGCCGTGATGAACTGAGGGCACTCTGGGTCACGTAGGTGCCCATCTCCGTCACCAGCTTCTGGGCAGGAGCTGCGCTCACCTCCTCCTCAGCCTTCACCTCTCCAGACTCTCTCTTGATCTCGTTCTCCACGATGGGGATCTGAACAACACAGGCACAGCTCAGGCCACAGAAGCTGGCACCGACAGTGTGGGAATTGCACCTCGTGTTCTTTTTGTTTGGGGGGGAGGCAGGAAATGAAACACACCTCGCCCAACGACCTGCGGACCTCCGTCATCACACTCTGGATATCGTCCTTGGTGCTGCAGTACTCGCCCAGGATCCACAGAGCACCTCGGTAGATTCTGCACACACAACGTGTAATAAAAACATGTTTTAAAATCGAAATCCTCTAAGCACAAAGCATTGGCAGCTTCAGCCTGTCATTGGCCGGTGGTGCCAGATATTGTTGTAAAGAGATGGAGGTCATTAGGGGAAAGTTTGTTACATTTGTATTAAACAATGTATATTTAAAAAAAAAGTCAACCAAGAAGTCTTTGGGTTATTTTCTAACAGAGTATTACAACTTTGAGAGAGAGCCAGCAAAAATTGTCTTTGGGCCGGAAAGTTTTAGGAGGCTAATTGCAAAACAATTTAACATTGAAGCCTTTCTTTAAAGTGACATTTATGTTCATTTATTATGTGCAACAGTTTTTTATATAAATAGCTTGCATTATGAGGGGCAGTCTTCAATGGCCAATATAGTATAAATAGTATAAAATGACAAAACGGGGAATGCTGGGCTGTTATGTGATAGTAATCCAAGCCAGGTTCTTGTGCGGCCTTACTTGACAGTTTTGATTGCGTGGAAGACTTCCAGCATCTTCTCAATGATGAGGGGCCTCAGGCTCTCGAACCTCTGAATGGCCTCTCGTACAAACTCCAGCACGTCGGCCGCCGCGGCCTCATTGGTGTCACTCAGGAACTCCATCAGCTGTGGGGTGCAAGATTGGTTGCAAGGAGATATTCAGGCACATGCCTTTTTTTTCATGTACCGGGCAAGTGGAGTAACAATTTGTTTTGAATGAGTAGACCGTATACACGGTAAATGAATAATAATTAAATTAATCCAAACGTGTTCATTTTTAACCCTATAAAAAATAGGTTCTCATGACTTCAACATGGTTAAGTTACAGAGCCATGAAAATTGAGCAATTTACAGCAGAACACCATAGTATTTGGCTGTGTTACATTGAGACAAAAAGAATGACGCAAACTCACCACTGGAATGACATTGGCTGCCATGTCTGGGAAGCGCACACTACAAGAATGGAGAGTGCGGACCAACAACTGTCTGTATTTATCCGTGTCCTCGTGCTCGGTTACGTTGTTGGTCTTTATCACCTCCTTCTTCAACACTATCACCAACTGAAAAAGAAGCAGGAATAAGATGCCTTTATTTATTGCAGTGTTTACGTTGGAACAGAAAATGATGGGAGCTTACATAGGTGGCCCGTGTTAACTAAATCTGGATTTACAGTTCAATGTAAAACACAGCTAACTCCTCATCATTTGACGCAGACATACAATGCGGACGTTTGCTTACGTGCTGCGGAGCAGAAGTAGAATTTAAGCCTTACTAAACTCACCTCTTCCAACGATTTCTTGAATAACATTGTCTCACAAATCAGACTTCTGATAATTAACCTAAGCGTGAAATCTGGGGCAACGGGGCATATATTTTTCATTCACTTCAATTGTTTGGACCATTCATGTCGCTGTAGGTGGTGCTGCGCTGGAAGCGCTTAATGGTGATTAACAGCAAGCACAAACTCAGCGAGCAGAAGTAAAAAGTAAAAAAAGTGTGACAATTTCAAATACGAATTTTGTAGATTGCCATTGCAGAAATAAACTGACCAAACACACCTCTTCAACATTGCGTTAACAAACTAAACTCACCTCTTCAACATTGTGTTAACAAACTAAGCTCACCTCTTCAACATTGCGGGAAGAGACCAAGTCTAATGCCAGCTGTAAGGTCTTTTTTTTCACCTCCAGGTCTGGGGTGGCAAGGACGCGCAAGATGTCCATTACAAGGTCCTGTGGATTAAAGCATTCATATTTGACATAGCTTCACTACATTTAGCTTTATAATGATCTAATGATTCATCATTAAGATTATTAGCATTTGTTTAACACTCTATGTACCATCTCCAATGTCAATATACCATACAAATTGAAGTTATTTTTTAAGTCTAATTAAAACCCTACAAGATTTATTCACCACTTTAAGAAGTATATTTGCATTAATTGCCTTTTAATAATTGACTATGAAATAAAATAAAATCAACGACCAAATCACCGCCTCATTCACCTGGAGCACGCGCTCGTGAGTGGGATGCTCCTTCAGCTCGATGAGACGGTCGAGCACAATCAGCTTCACGTTGTTGTCACTTTCCTTGATGATCAAGTCAATGTAGCACTGGGCGGCAGCCTGGAGCCGGGGAAACCAGAGTCAAGTCCACAGAGCTGCTAGCTTCAAAGCAATCCTGTTTCTTAAAGAGCCCATGCCATTAAAATCACATTTTTCCTGTTGTTTGTTAAATAACATAGGTCTGAATAAGTTTGTGAGCTGTGGTAAGTTTGAAATCTATGCAGTGTGTCTGCTGAATGCAATAGGCAATGAAAGGGAAAAGGCAGAAGAAATGAGCCAATCTGGATAAGGTGACACTGTGACGTAGCGTTGTCAAACTATTATTCATGGCCCTGCCCACTTGGTTGGTTCGTAACCACCCACAAGAATTCTGAAGGAGTCGTGATTGAGCTAGTGCTAAATGCTAATACGTGTATGGTAGTTGCTTAGTTCGTAGTAACAGGCTAGTTACAGAATTTTGAATGCAATGGCAGAACAACATCGAAGTACATGAACTGCGACATGCTGCCTGCCGCCGGTTGCCGCGGTGCGAGGCACCACCGCCGCGAAGCACCACCGCCCGGCAGCGGGCAGCCGGGCGGTGGTGCCTTGCGCCGGCAGCAGGCAGCAGGCAGCGCGCGGTTCTGTCTACTACAGATTGATGTGGAAGTGGAAGAACCAGAGACGTCGGAGAACCCGACGAAGTCCTTTGTGATTCATTATATCGTCTGGACGTGCACACAGCTTTTGGCCGTGATAATATGTATTATTTGATATAGATATCTATGTATTATATGATATTATTTAGATATAGAGCTCCAGGACTGTACGCAAGTGTTGTACACTTCCTTGTTATTTGGATAACCGTTCTGCTGTTGGTGTGATGGCGCATAACACGTCGGACTCTCGTCTCTGGTATTTCTACAACGAGACTCGTAGTGGGGGTTATCTCAGCCATGGTTGAGAATCAATTGGGGGAAAGGAACATTGGCTTTGACTCCCTGAAGTAGGCATGAACCACAACATGGAGGAGAAAGGGATTGTTGACCGCGGTCGTCTCCCGCCGGAGCCTCGCTGCCGATGGACCACCGCTTCAGGAGGCGGTGATTAGCGCTGACCGCTGCCGAGGCGGCGGGAAGCAGGGCTCAAGCGGGATACATTCGCGGCCAACAATCCCCTTCTCCTCCATGTCGTGGTTCATGTACTTCAGGGAGTCAAAGCCAAAGTTCCTTTCCCCCAATTCATTCTCAACCATGGCTGAGATAACCCCCACTACGAGTCTCGTTGTAGAAATACCAGAGACGAGAGTCCGACGTGTTGTTTAGATCCTAATAACAACTCCAGCAGCGTTACAGTCCTGGGGCTCTACATCTAAATAATATCATATAATACATAGACATCTATATCAAATAATACATATTATCACGGCCAAAACCTGTGTGCAGACGATATAATGAATCGCTAAGAACTTCGTCGGGTTCTCCCCCGACGTCTCTGGTTCTTCCACTTCCACATCAATCTGAAGAAGACGCGGTCGTTTGATCGTCTGGAGGCTCACACAGCTTTTGGCCGTGATAATATATATTATGTTATAGATATCTATGTATAAAATGGGTTTCTAAGAGCCATTGCGATACATCCACCGTAAACAGAGCGCATGGTACCGTGGCTACAAGCTGCTCAGGGCCAGGTGATAATATATATTATAGATTATAATTTATATGATATAGATATGTATAATATGGGTTTATAAGAGCCATTGCGATACATCCACCGTAAACAGAGCGCATGCAGGGCCAGGTGATAATATACATCATATATTATATTATATTATATAGATATCTATGTATAATATGGGTTTCTACGAGCCATTGCGATACATCCACCGTCAACAGAGCGGCGAGCGCATGGTACTGTGGCTACAAGCTGCTCAGGGCCACACCCCCACCCCCCTCCTTGACCTGCCTTGACACGCCCACCGTAACCAGAGCGCATTGTACTGTGGCTACAAGCTGCTCAGGGCCACACCCCCACCCCCCTCCTTGACCTGCCTTGACACGCCCACCGAAACAGCGCGTTTGGGGGAAGCTCAATGTGCGACTGGTTTGGAGTGGCTGTAACTCTGCACCACGGCTGAATTTCGGGGACGTCTTTGAATACTGTGTTTGTAGCCAACTAATAGCTATATTAAAGCATCCATAAATAGCATGGCATGGGATCTTTAAGTAAACAGGATACATTGGGCTTATTTGTACATGGCTTACTTCTCATTCACTGAGTTCCAGACAGTAGTATACCTTAACGGCTGTTGGGGCACTGGACAGGGTGACGAGTGTGCCTGCAGCCTCATACTTGACGGCCGGACTGGAAGACTGCAGCAGGTTGTAGATGCAACGGATGAAGCGGGCGCGCTCTGAGGGGTTAGCGTGACACACCTGGCGAAGGGGAGACAGAAACGGGAAAAAACACAAAAATGGTGTCAACCCTACACAGCCTTGTTGAGTCTGTAAATAAGATGATGGGGTTGGACTCACTTTGTATATCAGCTCCACAATAACCAGCTGGAGAATATCACCAAAAGTGTGAACTTGGTCGATACAGGTGCTGAGGTAATCCAGAGCTCTGTCCTGCAGAACCAATTATACACAGGGTTCAACATCAGCAAAAGCCAACTACCATGTCTTTATACGAACCACAGCGGGGAAAAAGGGGCCGTGATTACATACCTGGTCAGCATGAATTAGCATCATGAAGGCATTTCTTTTACAGCTGGCATCCTTCTCATTTACAAGGAAATCATGGATTAACTCGGGAGCATCAGGTATGAGATTCTCAAAATTCCTGAGCAAAAATAAAGCATAATAATGTCATTAGAATTATATAAAAAAAATATATATATATATATATATATATATATATATATATATATATATACATATACATATACATATATATATATTAGGTAAACACCCTATATATGTATATAGGCTGTTCAAAATATGAACTTAAATACTGCATGGGGTAAATGTATGTAATTCATGCAGCTAGGAATACAGTTGATGCCATTAATACACAACTACAAACAAATATAAAATAGTTTCTTTAAAAAATAACTCTTAGCAATGAGAGATTATAAAACGGTGTGATCTGTGGCACCTGTAGATAGTGTAGATGGCCAGGACAGCATTGCGTCGCACATAGCTGTGTCTGTGCTCCAAGCAGGCACGGATGGCTGGCATTAGTGGCTCCAGCAACTCAGACTCCTTCAGTTTGCAGAGGAAGCGCAGGGTGGAGCCCCGGATGAACTCATTGGGGTGCTGCAGGTCCTGCAGGGGTAATTAGGAGGCCATTTAAGAACGTACACAAGTTTGGCACAGGGTATGTTTTGACTTTCACTTGGAGAAAAAGTGTAATTTTCAAATGTTTAGGTTAATTTCAGAGTCCACCACCAAAAGGAAATAGCAAGTAACATCAAGTGACTGAGGGTATGTGCATGGGCATAAAACAAGCCCAGTAGCCATTACATCATTGAGTGAAGAGTGAAAATGGTTCCGGAGGATTTCTATTCATGGAAAGTAATGTGACGTAGTGCAAAACGTTCATACTTTTTGGGGTGGCTGTCCATTCAGATACGTATCATTCAGTAGCGTCAAGAGGATATATTAATCCCACTGTCAAACCTACCTTTCTGTAGGCGTCACAGACCAGAATCATTTCCTGCAGCAGCTTTCCATCTGTTGTTGTCTTTGGGACAATTTCCCAAAAAACCAGCAGAAGCTTCTTGATTGTGTGATCTTGAAGCGGCAGGACAAAGCGGATGATGGTCATCAGCAGTCCTGGCAACTTCTCGCCATTCAATATCATGATGATCACCTTTTTAAGAGCTTCTGTCTTAGACTTGATTTCCCCCTTTTCTGTTGACAACAATGACATTACAATCAGTGATATAATAAGGTATGTCTATGATGTAAACTACATGAAATGTATATCTCAATATATTTTTTTCAGTTTTTCTATGAACAGGGAATCAACCCTTCTGCACTTAGTTACCTAGATCAGTTTTTAGGCTGATTTCAGATGGGGGCTCCGAATCATTTGGAACGTTGATCAGAGTATAACAAACGTTCTCTGCAGCCGTCATTGCGCCGGTAGTTTTGCGTCACTCTTTGAAGAATCCTACTGAATGTCACCTTCTTAAAATCTGTAAGAGACATAACATCATACAATCGTTGAGCAGTAGAAACGGATAAGACAGTTCATGTGAAAAAAAACAACAGACACTATATATATATATGATACATTTATATAATACACACACACACACAACACACGTCAACTGGCCATAGTATAACCAGTGCAAAGGCCTAATAATATCGGACGAAATGTATCTAGCAATTATTTTATCTTGAAAACGAAATGTACACGTAACGAAATGTCCACATAGAGACGGGTTGTGGGTGTACATGCAAAGAGAGTCTCGAGTCTTGTTTAGGGTCGAGGCATCTTTACGAATTGGAGTTGGCTATGTCCAACATTGTGTCCAATTACGACTCACAGCAGACAGGTACGTTGTGCCCCAAAATTACTTGACAACTTCTACCAAGAAGGCAAAGCACTAGCGCTATACAGCTATCACGTCTTACATACATATAGTCAACTACTGGCTTCCAATATATGCATACAATCCGACAAAAGTTAGATTAAATCATAAACATTAAATCTGATTTGTTGGCGACACGTCGCAACCTGAGGAATAGCGTTTGATGACATTACGCTAAACTAGCTAGCAAGGGTTAGCTTAAACGTTGACGTGCGTTAATAATGCAATGCAGGACAATATTATTCATGATAAAACCAGACATTGGCCACAAGTAAATACATCAAAATAGAGTGATTTACCTGTGTTAGTTTCGTATCCCGGCAAATACGATTGGATGTTTCACTATTCCACCTACATCTGTGAAAATACGATGGATATGGGATTCACTGTCGAGCGCTCGAGTACTTCCTTGTGACGTGGAAGATTATTCTCCGAGCCACATCACTGCTACAGTGTGCATAAACGGCCAAAACTAGGAAAGCCAAAGCAAATATAAAATACGCATCATTACATTTTAAACGTAAAAAATTCTACATGGGGAGGGTGCAAATGCAGTCTAGTTTAATGACAGATACAATTGCTTATATTTCGTGATGTGTTGAATCATACTCAGTTTTTTATTGAGCCCACCCTAGTAAAGTCACCCTATCCAGACAATAATGCATAAATATCACTAGAAGGTATTATCACTGATAGTTTTGAAAGGCAAGCTGCAGGACATGCCTTCCTCATTTAGAATTCTATCAGAATACAGATGAGTTCTTCACAGACAAATTAAGCAGGCGCCTGCTTAATTTGAAAAAAAAAGAAAAATGTTTGCTTAAATGTTTTGATATTCGTGTTTAATATAAATGCACCAGTCTTTTCACCTGTCAGTATTTTATGCAGCAATACCATTAGCAACTGATTAGAAAGTTAAATTACTTTAATTCAACCCACCCTTCACAGGATGACCAGAGCGAATCACAGACTGCTATTGGCAGCCCCCAACTCACCAGAAAGGGGTTTCTCTTCTCCACGGCCCCTCCTGGAAGGCAGTATCTGGCACCCAACCTCAGTCGATCACTGCTCTTGGCAAGACCTAGATCAATGATTCTGGCTACCATTTCCATGGTCACATCAAGGTTTTGACTGAGACTAATGAGAACATTGGCTCACAAGGCTTTGTAAGCCGCTTCCAGAAGGGAGTTCAGCAAATGTGGCCTTCACAGATTTGAATCATACCATCCTGGGAAACTGATAGTGGGGATTCTATCGAAGCCACCATTTGCTGTCTTTAAAAGTCTTCCTTCTAGCACAGAGGGAGCACCCTGGCCTATTCCAGCATTCCAACCTCATGGTTATTCTAACCAGCCTTTTAGCTTGGCAGCATTTGAGCCTTCTTCACAAACAAACAATTAAGAGCCCCATAATTATGAGGGGATTGCTGTTCTTGCAGTCTGATGCATTGTTTTCTTGCTACACAGGGGGTGAGTATAGCTTCTTGTAAACTGGTTGATATGTCATCCAGGTGCATATGAACCACCTGGCAGTAAGAAAGAATGAAATAGAACTTGAATTAGGAATGTAACTAGAGTTCTACGTGAAGAACGCCAGAGTTGACTTGTCACTTTTTGTCTAATTGTGAATGTTTTTGTTTTCTTTGAAAGAGTATTTAAGTATTTTGTATTTTTTCCTGGGTAAGAGTGATATACAAAATAAAGTAAAGCAGATCCAGACCAATGTGCCTGACATCGCCAAACCATTTTGCAAATACATACAAGTCTGGAACATCAGAGTTCATTTTTGAATTCATATCCAAGGGCCGTTATCAACTGCGAATTGGACCGACCTAAAACCAATCAGAGCAACAAAACTTTACACATCAGCGGCAGCCAACTTGGTTGTTTATGAAAAGGCCTCAATGACGCTCTGTTTAGTTATCGAACCCGCTCCATATTAAATAAACGGGGGGGGGGGGGGGGGGGGGGGGACTCTTGAAACCAGGGTAACCATTTGATAAAAACAATATGAAATTGAGAAACGTTGTTCATTTTATTAAGAAAAGTCTAGTTTGATATTTTACATTTGCTATATCAAGGCTTCCCACTTTGAACACAGGTGTTTGCCCCATCATCACTGTTATATAGCCACAGTCTACATGCTGGTAGTGGTGTCACAACTTGGAGTCAGTCCGTTGATAGTTTTCCTTTTACGATGGAAGGGGTAACATCACTTTTCTAGTGGAGCGTAATTCAGCAACTTCTCAATAAGATCCACGTGAGCAAGGAGCATCCTCCGACAACAGTACCTCTTCAAGCCCAGAGCATCAAGAGCATCACTTCAAAGAAAGGGAGAATAAAAGAAGTTAGACATTTTAAATGAAAATGTGTTATCAATTAATGGACATGATCTCATAAAGTAACTCACCCTTCGGTATACTCGGCTTGAAGAAGGCCAAGGTACGCTTCCCACTTGTTACCCACAATCTTTCCACAAGTGAAGCATCGAACTGGAATAATCATCGTTAATGCCTGGGAAGCAACAAATGTATGCATTAACATGTGACTACCAGTGGTGGGAGAACACCTTTTACAAATTAGATGTTGTAGATACAGATGGTGCTATGATTATTCTCACAAGGTGGGGAAAGGTAACCGTGCGCAATTACTTTCCTGCGACAATCCATCCTGCTAAGCTTCAAGTTAACTTTGAGTCCGAACCGGACCAATCGGCGAGAGATTCCTCGGGACGCTTGCACGGTTCATTCTGCTCTACAGTTCAGACATTTTTCAACTAAGTAAATATCCATGGTAGAAACATCCTACATCTGGTGGTTTAAGAATTATGTTAACGCTTTTTGCATTAAATAATTATTTGGTCGTATATAAAATGAAACTAGAAAATGCACTTCCTGCAGAAAATGCCATGCAACTACAGTGCTGTAGTACAAAGTGAGGTTGAAAATATTTTTTAATAAAGCCACATAGATTAAGACAAAGAAACGTTAAATGGCATGAATCAAGTGAAGGGATTTGAACAAAAGTTCAAAAGTCTGAAAGGAGTAAACAGTGAAAAAGAAGAGAAAAGAAAAAGGAAATGGTTGGAATGGAAACCAATAAAGTATATAATATGAAGAATCTGAAATGACAAATGTATTGCCCTGCACTGTGTGTGTGTGTGTGTGTGTGTGTGTGTGTGTGTGTGTGTGTGTGTGTGTGTGTGTATAGTTACAATTTTTGTATCCCCCCCATCATTTTTTTTTTATTTAATTAATTTGATTTCCTGTATTCTTTTACCTTTTAAGTATAACATTGCTTGGGGAGTCCAATTCCTCCACTGAAAAGGGTGGAAAGTGCTTACTTACAACTCTGCTGTTTAGCGATCTCTCTTCTCTACGTGTAGTTGTGTTGCGCGAATGCTGCTGAGGGAGGTAGCCTATTTGATTGATTCGCTGAATTGTCCAATCATGTGGCGATAACAAAAAAGAAAAACGAATGGCCTCGAATGACCAATAACTAGCCTAGCCCAAATCATTGACGTGCAGACGCATTTAAATGGTTGCTGGAAGTGACAAGTATATCACACAATTTAACGAGGATAAACGCTGTGTATTTTTGTTGATTTATTTCGTATTGATTAATAGTTGGCAGATATATTCAAGTGAATATTTCACGGAGGGCCCGCGCCCTCTATTGACACACTGCTACTGTTTATAAGTAAACAAGTTATTAAGCTAACGTTAACTAGTTATGTTGGCCACAGTATCTTACTTGATACCTGGCTGTTTAAAGGAGTGATTAAATATAACAGTCGATTGAATATATATATCTGTGTGTGTTTCGATGCTTACCTATCGTTTGGATTTGATTGAATGTTATTATAGTGAACCTCCACGCTTGTTACAATGATGCTTTGCTATACGTCTGCATGCGTCGCCCGCGCAATACGGAAGGCATTTCCTTCCTTTCTTCTTCTTCTGCTTCTTGTCAGTTTCCGGTAGTTTGGAAGCTGTCCAGCATATTACTGCCCTCCACAGGTCCGATGTAGAACTAGATTTCCAGATCAGATTATGGTTATCACAGTGTCCAAACAAGGAAAAAACAGAAAAAGCCTGAACTCCATGCCCCAACAGTCTACCAAGTAGTACATGTCTTTCTGTCTTATATTCTCTACACTCCAGAAAAACTTTCTTTCCTTTCTTCTTCTTTTTTGCTTATTTAATAGCTAAGAATATCAACTATTAGGCGCATACCGCCACCTAACGTTCCGGAGTATGTAGAACAGGATCTAGTTTACATTACGCTATAATATGAGTAGCACTTTATTCTATTATATAATCCGGTGTTTATTAATGCATCCACCACCCTTCTCTGTGATTCCAACACCTTATCTCTTCTTGCTCCTATTTATCCTGAAAAATCCCATTGTAGTCCGATGTCCCTTTCTTCATTATAGTTACAAAGTGCATAACTTCATGCTCTTGATTTTCAGTTAAATTGCAATGTGCGCATACATGTGAATTTGCCTTTCCTAATATAAATAAAGTCTTATTTAAACCAGTAGCCTTACTGTTGCAAAGTCTATTCACAAAGCACCACCCTCTCTGACTTCACTTCTTCCCCACACCACCATTTCTTGATGCAGCCGATTAAATGATAACTGTATTTCTATTCCCTATATTAATTGGACATTTTTCAAAATCTTCTTGCTTTGTATTTATTTGCAGTTAAAAAACAACAATAATTAGGTGCACTACCGCCGCAGCTGAACTGAGTTTGGAGTTAGGAAAAGGTTTTTTGTTAGGCGTATTTTAATGGATTCTTTAATATTGGCATCATGTTTGGTACTGTCACTTTTAGAGAACTTAATATGTGTATATTTTGAATAAATATTTTTTTACTTAAAGGTAAAAATAGCAACTTGCCACTAATATGTTGGATGCCTGGTAGTCTGTAATGGTTTTTGTCTCTCCGTTCTGCATCGAAGGGCGAGGAACAGATTAATTAATATTTATTTTCCATTTGACTTATGATAACAGTTAGACGAATGAGGTTCCACAACGTACTCCATTTGGTAAATTCAGGTTTGTCTTTTGATCTAATTCCTAACTTTCTATTTTATTTTATGTCATACTGAATCTTCAAATAGGATAGTGCTTACTTATTTTCTCCTGACATCAGTGTAGACACGCTTCCTCTACCACAATTCACATTCATGCCAAAACAATCCTACCAACCTCAGAGTTAACCCAGGTGATTCATCACTTTTCTATCATATGCTAAAATTGGGATTTTCCCAAATCAATGGGCAGCTAGGTCTTCTTCACATCTTAAATAAAATATTTTTACCAATTACTTTCAATTAGTAAGAACGGTGTATGACATTCTTCCGCAATGGATGAATAAAGCTTAATATTATATATAACTCTTAATATTCTAAATAAATCATCCCTCATATTGTCCCTTATATTGTGATGTGTAATTTGTAATTGTGGACAAAGTTATATTGATAGAAACAGCTGTTTGGTGTAGTCGATTGCCTTTAATATATTAGTCATTACAAGGTGACTTCTGTACATGAAATAGCTTTGAAGGCAGATGAAAGATAATGTATAAAGAAAAAGGTAGCAGGGATTTATAAAGAATAAGGAAATCACCGTTAATTTCATCATGACCACCACCACTGCCGTCAATGCTATTTGAACTGCTGCAGCAATATTGTGCTAAAATGAGATTCCTATCTGAATTATTGCATTTATACGCTCTTGAAATAATGAAAAGAAAGAGACTTTTTAAAATTCTGTATACTATATTATACAATATAAGGTGACGGTCTCCTTACACGTCTGTATGCTATGCTAGGGCTGTCAAATAATGTTATTGTTTCATAAGATAAACTTTCCCTAAAAACTATTTTAAGGACCACTTAGTGTGTGTGTTATAACACCTTGCTGCGTGGTTCCAAGACTAGTACGTGGGTGTGCGTGCAGGTGTGTGTGTGTGTGCGTATGTGTGTTTGCGTGTGTGTATGTTTGTGTGTGTGTGTGTGTGTGAATTGACATATAATTGCAATTGATCTGTACCTCATCTTCATCAACATTATACACGTGAGGTTTTAAGGACAACTACTTGGCTTAGTCCGGGTGAAGTAGCCACTATGCCTGTATGGATACGATTCTAGACAAAAAATTAAATAATTGACTAAAGGTTCAGTTTTTAACCTTCCAAACTATTTTCCCAGAGATCAGAGCAATACATCTAATCTAAGAGGCTACTGACTTGTCAAGCCACTATAAATAAAAATAATGTATGTACACCGTTTTTACCAGGTATGACTATTTGACCATTAATTTCCCTCCACTTCTTTTCCCCAAACAGGTGTTTTGCTTTTAACTTGAAATGTGATAATCCCTTTGAAATGACCCTCTTTGACCCATAACTAACTGTGAAGAGCAACGTAAAAAAAAATCAAGAGTGACATATATTATTTCTAATGCAAGAATGTACAAATATTGCATGCCTCGGTCAGTGCCCGAATGTGCACACTAGATGTGAAAGGAAAAAGATTAGAGCTTTTCCACAAGGTGAGAGCATTTAGGTATGTTGGCTCAGGACTACAGTGTGAGTGCTTCCATGAGAGGGTTATTACGAATCAAAAGCAATCGAAGAGATAAAGAACATTCATGCATTGTTTGGTATATTTTGGTCCCATAAAGGGCATCCTTTTTATAATCCAATTTTCACGGCAAGCTTGTTTAGTGAGAGAGCAACACAAAATTCACAGTAGCTTCCTACCTATATCTTTACAAGGACAGTGTGCGACCGACTCAATCCATTTACCCAATAAATAGCTATAGAGAATGTAGGGTTTAGTTTCGCCTTGCTAGTAGCAGGACGCCCAGTAAGATGGCGCCCACTGCAACCACGGCGCCGCCAATCAGGAATGGTTTCATGTTTTCAAGACAGTCTGTGCTGGGAGTCGCAGCCTCTTCTGCCTCAGTCGTAGCTTCCGTCTCCGCCTTGTCATCTTTCAAAGGAAGGTTTTCGGTCTCGGGCACCACTGGGACAGGGTCAGGTTTGCGCAGGGCAGCTGGCTCCTTTTTCTCCACCTTGACCGCTGCCCCCTTGGGCGTGGCGGCCCCGCTCTTGGCCTTGGCCTCCATGCAGGAACAGAGGGGTGGTCTGGACAGGAGAGATCCGGCGAAGGTGGGCTTTGTACTGGTGCTGCTGCTGCTGCTGCGGCGGCTGCTGCTGCTGCTTTACTGCAGAGAAACAGAGTCAAACAGATTACAGAAGCTCTGGTTGGCTTTAAAAGTATATATATTCATCATGGTTGCAATTCTGTCAAGTGTCACCATAGATCTTTAAATCTGACCTTGGGGAAATATGTGACATTGTTGGGAACATTCTGAATTTAAGGTCAGATTTGTTTTAAGCAGCGGTGAAATACATATTCAGTGCTTTATGTTATTACAAGACAGCTTGCTGAAGTTCTCCTGGGGAAAATGTGCATGTAATTAAATGGGAGCAGGAACTAGTGTAGACAGTAGCCCGAGAAGAGCTACGTCATGGCCAGATATGTTCCCTATTCATCCCTCTTATATAATATAAAATCACATCATCAAACCAAAACCACAACTATGTTCTCTCTCGTTAACACGAAAGGCCCAAGAAGAAAGTGTAAAATATTATGAGTCATGTGTTCTATAAATGGCAAACAAGATGGAGGAGTAGTCAGGACCAAAGTCATGACTGTCATAGGTGATATCGTGGAAGTCACAAAAAAATCAACAAATATCACACACGTCTTCATAAAAATCAATCATAACAACGTAGCAAGTTAAATTACAATTTAAATGTAAACGTAGGTCACACAGGTGTAAAATTCCTCATATCCAAATCTGCAATAATTTGAGTAAAAGAAACATGGGCATGCCATACCATACCATCTCAAATGGTTTGTATTAGAAGGATTTGCTCAAATATATCAAAAGATGCTTACAATTTTATCTTCGTTAACTGAGAATGTCCTCAAGACCAGGCAAGGAAGAGAAGGCAAAGAGATGGAGGACCGAGTGAAAACAGTGAGGAGAGGAAAGATTGGACCGTACCATCCGTTGTTCCACAACAGGGGGGTCACTTACGTTATGTGGATTCGATTGGGGAATTTCATCAGTGGCTTGACCGATTTGATTTTGTGATGGCTCTAAATGTGTAAGGGCATATTATATACTATAAATACCAGTACAACTATAAGCATCATATACACAACATGTATTTTTTTGTGGCTGTGCGTGTGTGTCTGTTCATGTGTTTGAATGCGTGCGTCTATCTGTGATCTAGCTATGGCGCAAATAACATATAGATTACCTTTAAGGGAGGTTTAATAGAAAGTTCCTTTGAAATATTGAATCTGAACGATTGATTATGTTGGAGACACCCCCCCCCCCCCCCCCCCCCCCCCCGCTCTTGTAGCACATTTCCTATCGTCCATCCAGTAGCGCAGCGCGATATCTTGATATTCTCAAACCACCAGTGGCGCACTTTCTCCGCAGGATCCCACCAGTTTGTGCCCTACATGTTGCCTTGTGAGGTGTACGCAAATTACGCAGATCTGATTTTGTCCATACACAAGGAATGGTTGTAAGGTCAAAGATGACGTAAGTTCTCTACGTAAAACGCGCAGAAACCAAAAGGCATGTCACGAAGGGAGGCGTAATAGGAAAAGGGAATCGCAACGACGTACCTTTTCCGGGAGAAATAATGTTCTGGGGGGTGGGCCCATTTTCTGGGACCTGATGCCGCCGCTGCCAGGCTATGAAAGACTGGCTAACGTGATGGTGAACGGAGGGCTCTCCGGTGAATTCTACGGGTAGCCCAGTTCCCAATCTCACCGGGTGCGTTGAATATAGGCTACAGATTGTGATAAACGCCGACATGAACGGGAAAAGCCACCTAGTCAATGAACTGCTACAGCCGACGACGTGTTGCAACAAACCCAGCCTGTGAAGGGAACAACGCGCGTTGACATAGATCTTTGGTGGACACTGTTGGACGGTATGTGCGGAGCCCATTGGTCAGATAGACTACCTGTGGGACCTTCCAATTCTAAATATCCGTCAATATATAGATTTAGATCCTGGGTTGTCTGCTGCAATTACGCCTTTGTAGTAATTTATTTCATCGGAAGGACATTGACATTCTGATCATAAACCGCTGGTGTCTTGGATCGAGCAGTTTTCCTTTGAGGGATATGGGACAGCGGACGGAACCGGTCTTTTGGGTTTTGACAAGGCATCTTCAAAACACAGGTGAGTAGATGGATGAAAAATATTGGCGATAACGTTAGATCATGAGGTAATATGTCCTCGTTGTAGTGGGAAATGTTTATTTTACCAACTCTGTATAGGCCTACAAAATCAAAATCATCACTATACCCAAGCAGTTGATCCGGTAAAAAAAAAGATAAAATGCAATGCTTTTTGGTAGCTGCCTTAATCTATATTTTTGTGTGCTATTCTATTTCCTTATACTAAATTAAGGGTTGTTGTGTGTGTCCTGTTTTGGAAGCACTGGTCCAGCATCAGTTAACGTCACACCCATACATACCCTCAGTGTCACTGACGAATAGGTTAACGATTTTGTTTAGAAATGTTTTTTAGTTTTTCCCCCTTTTTGAATTGTTACAGGCCTATCTGCTGTTCTACCTGATCGTTATAAATGCTTCTTTGTAGAGTTGCTGGCCTTGACCACAGAACAGTGTACAGATGACTAGCATGTATTGGAAAACCTTAGTGTCTACTTTCCATTTCTTCTTTTAATCACGCATTGCATATCGTAAAGCATGTTTAATCTCAAACACAAATGGGGCCTCTGTGGGAGCTTCTATAGTTTCAAGTACTTAGCAGGATTTGTACTCTGTACTACAGCATTAATGTAACAGATATGTTTAGTGACAGATATTGTGTAACATGTAACTTCCACACAGCCTTAGCTCCTCCTTGAAGAAACTAACGCCTAGTTGTTTTGTTTAAATTCCAGCATGGCACTGGAGTGCTTGTCACCATCTATTAACTTGTGGTTCCAGTAGTCCAGTAGTTGCAATTGAATGTGGAGAAAAGACCCTTACATGATAAACGTATATAAACGTATCTATGGCGCAATTGTTTGTGACTGACTAATAATCCTCGTTCCCACTGGCAGACCTGGACAAGGTTGTAAAATGTATTTCAAATGAATAACTTTTACCTTGAATGTCTAAATTGAAATTACAAATATCAAAGAAAAAACAATGAGCTGGAGCCACCAATAAAGAACCCTGAACAGCTGTGAGTTTCCTCCTGCTTCAGATTTGTTCTTGTAGGTTCTAGCCCCCACAGAGATGTTGCATGTCTCTCCTTTGTGTGGGTTTGTCTTGTCTTGACTCCTTCTGTAGCAGCTAACGTGCTGCTAATCTTACTGGCTGCCGGGGCCAATACCAGATTGAATACACTTCTGTGTTATAACCGAGACTGCAGGGGTACGGCAGAATAGAGGCAATCCGCTGGCATTATGGGTATGATACCAACATCCATGATATCTTTAACAAATACATAAAGTCTAAGAGTCCTAAAGACTATCAGGGCATTGTTGGATTTGATCAATTCCTGGGGTTGAGTTGGTTGGGCTGAAATATGTTGAATGTTAATTCAAGTGGAAGTTAAAACAGGAGGCTAAGAGTGGGCATCTAGATAGACAGTCCTGCTATTTCCATGTTTTATTAGTTATAAACTGGTTTTGTCTCGATGTTAAAATATCCTAACATTTTAACGATATGACCATAGTGTGAAAAATGGTTTAGATGCGCTCTCTTCGATTTCTCAGATGCATTTAACAGGATCTTTATTATTTCAATATTACACTACTTCCATGTATAGCTACAATACTACATGCAACATTTCAAAAACCGGTTGGTTCAAAAGATTAATCTGTCAAGATAAAATGTCAACGCCTATTTCCATTCCAACAATCTTGTACACATAGGCTGGTGCAAAGGTAAAGCCCATGTGTTAATCCTCAAATGCTCCATCTTTATTAATCTAGGTATGGGCACGCAAACACACATACACGCACACGCACGCATAAACACTATCACATCAATTGCAGAATAAAAAGGATTGAACGCAAAGAAGTGAAAGGAATTGAGTGGGCGGCAGTGGGAAAAAAAGATGGAGATGCAGGCAGAGGGATAGTGGGAGTGAGTGGCACATGGCTTTCTGTCTAAAAAAAGAATGACGATGAAGCCAAAAACCTGAAGCTGGATTAGCTAGATAAGACTAGATGGAGAGAGAATGGTGGGGGGAGAGAGAGAGAGAGGGGCTGGAAGATGTATTCCTGGTCCCCAGTGTTGACCTCGGTGCAGATGCTTGCTGTTGGTTTGATGCTCATAAATACCTTCTGAAATAGGACTAGTGCATGAGTGTGGGTGCTGAGAGAAGGAGTCAAGGACAGGTGGGAGGGAGTAGGAGATGAGGAGTAGGAGGAGACGGTATAGTCACATGATGGGTCAGGGCGGGGGGGGGGGGGGGGGGGGAATTGTATGATATATCTACGTACGTCCTTTCGCCTTGAAAAACAAAGCGTCTAGTGTAAAGGAATAATGAGGAAACTACAGAGATACAAGAGGATAAATGGTGGCTATGAAGCTTTGCAAAGTAAGCAAGGACAAGGCGAGCACCATAGAGAGGCTCCTTCTGAGCTGTAAGAAGAACACTGACCCTGGGAAGAGCAAAGGGGGTGACGGGAGACCACGCCTTGCCTGCCCTGCTCTGCACTGACCGGGGGGAGCATAGCCATACTGCCCATGCATTTCACCACCAACCCACTGTTAGCTAGCCTCACTTCGCAGCTAATGTGGCCCCTCCTCCCGCGCTCTGTCCATTTGAATGCCATTCCAGATCTTTTATGACCAGTTACGATATGTGTTGCAGACAGCAACCTGCTTGCAGCGCCCCAGCCTCGCAGCATTTCAGGATCTATACCCCATGCTTACATTTTTTCAAACAGTAGCATTGAGTTTAGACAAGAATTTAGTGTAGAATTCCACGCAGCAAACAGGTATTTTGAAAAGCATCTCAGATGGAGCCTGGTACTGATTATGCCGTGAGCTGCTAAGAGCCTCAGAAATGCAAATATTTGGTGACCTAGGTTTGTTTAGGCTTCTTCTCAAACAAAGCAAGAAGATTTAAGACGTCACTCTGGCCTCTTGCAACTTTGTTGATGGGGAATTTGCAACAATTATATTCTAGGCTAACTTAATTTAATTGATAAATCGTGTAAAAATGTAAACGTATATTTTCATACCAAATAACAACTTAATGTGTCTTGTCTTTAATAGATCGTTAATACAGATAGAAGTTAGAAGGAAATGTTATGTGACCGTATTATGAGCTCAGTCAGATGTATAAGTGCTTCTGTGTCTTTCGACTAATTCAGTTTGTGTGAAGGTAATTTCAAGACAACAGGGCTGTACTTCTCATAAAAAAAGGGCAATTGGTATTAAGAAGATTTTGGAAGGCTCGACATATGCAAAGCAATATTTAAATATGAGATGCTTTGCAGGACCCACGTGCCATAAATGGCCAGCTGCTTTCAAGCTTTTATATACTGACATCTTAGGAAAGAGAGCAAATCGTTTCATTATTTAAAACGATTTGTGGTAACCCAAGCAGTGAGAGGCCTCAAGACTCCTTACAATTGTTCAATTAAGATTGATTTACAACCGACACGTTTTGGCAATCCTCCCACCTTTATAATGCTGCTACATCCTTGCATCGTGGTATATTGTCTGAAAGCTTCTTGTGTTCCCAAGCTGTGTCATGTGATGTCACATTTATCGGCACGTCACTGTATAATACTCACCCTGGTAGTAGCTTTGGAAATGGCACTGGAAGCACTGGAAATAGCATTAGAAGCCATCTTTTTATATTTGTACAAAAGTACACAACAAACTAAAATATATGTTTTTACTTATAAATTATACATCCAAACATTCTAGCTTCTGTAAATGGCATCATTAGTACCAGTAACCAAAGTGGCCAACCCATTGTCCAGAATCTTTTATTAAGCCTTTGTGCTGTGGTCTGGTCACGCACGTTTGCATTCTGGTCTTGATGGAAGTGCTCTTCAAACAACTAATTTAAGGGTATCTCCTCTGCAACATAATAGAATAGTCTTCTTTTTCAGTTTATTGTTAATAATACTAGTTACCTATTACAATCAAACACAGACCGAGAACTTAATCATTTGATTGCAAAAGGTTAACTGATCACACGCCATGCTGAATCAACAGCGCTACACTCTTAGTTTGTTTTTCGCTGTGTTGCTTTGTGTTCAATCTGCATGACAAAGTATTTTTGTTTGCACTAATCCTCCCCGGGTTGAAGTGTAGTAGTAAGGTCAAGTGTGATGCTGCAAAATAGAGAAATAGTAACCCACTTACCAACCGTTTGCTCCTAGAATTCGAGTGATCAGCTACTGCAACATGATTTAAATGTTATTTAGAAAACGATAATAGTGCTTCAATATGCTACCAACTGCATTCATGCTAAATGCAGGCAACACAGCTTGGCTGATCATTAAACTTTACTCATGGGAGAGGAATAGAAGTTGGGTAGACTGCCTAATGCAGTAGGCTGATAACAGTCATTGCTATAGATTACAAGAAACCATCCACAGTCTATAACCAGTCCCAAAAGCAATGTTTTCAATATATTGTTTTGTACTGTTCTTCGATAAAGGGTCTGTCTTGGCCTTTTTATTTTAAATGTACCAAATGTATTTGGTGCATCAGTGTGTCTGCTGGAATTTCATAAATATGCAGCCGGTTTGATCACTTGTTCCCCGAAGGAGGAAAGGCACGTGAATGTAACTGTCTTTAGGTTTGGGAGGTCAATGTGTAAATGCGTCACAGCCATGAAGCCACGTTGGACTGCATACCACTCGCTCCCTGAGCCATACCCTGCCCATTTCAATGGGTCCACGTAGTGGGGATGGCACAAAGATGGAAAGCCAGCGCTGTCATTGTTGTTACATCATTGTTGTTACATCACATGGCCTGGTGCAGAGTAGCACACTCAAACACAAAAGCATTTCACACACATGCTGTGACTTGTCACAGGCATTTCCTAAAGCCAGGGGCATTTAGTTTTCACAGAGAAAATGAATAACTGAGTATAGGTGATTTTTAAATATTTATTTATTTAAAGCTAGGTTGGCAATTTTGAGAAACAAGCCAGGGCAAGCTAGATTTTAAAGGTACCCAACCCAAAAAAACTCCCTCCGTCCCTCCACAAAGTAATTTCAGTCAAAACACATGACTAGCTGGATAGCTTCAGCAATAGGTCTACCTAGCCTTTCGGAAGACTGTGGTCATGCACATTTAGGCACGTGCAGGTAGCCGACAGGGTAGATAGGTATTTTTTTCAGGGTAATATAAATTATATTTCTAAGACAGACTTAATACAGGCCTGTGACATCCATTGATTTATTGAGTGCTGTCGAAATATAAAGAGAATTTCAAAAACATGTGACAAAATAAAAAGCCGACCTTAGCTTTGAATGAAAGTAAACTGCTTTCATTCTAGCTAAACTCTCGCTGCAATACCGCTGTTGGTTCCAAGCAACAATGAAATTTACTGAATGTTTGTGCTCAAACTCACTAGATCATAGTCTAGATCTATCTAGACTTAAGCACACACACTTGCGCGCACGCACACACCGTACCCACAGGAGACTTTATCCATGGAGCTCAGACTCGGAAGTGCTGATCCACGACTACACTAATGAATTATATACTCTTTCCCATATAAAGCGCTGTCAGAAAAGGAGAGTGTGAAGCTGCTTTGCAGGATTTAATCACCAACTTGGGAAAAAAACAAAGTGCTGTTTCCAAAGAAGAGTTCACCTCTAAATGAGGGCTCTGATATAAAAGTCATTTATTTGGGTGCATTTCCGACCGGCATCCATTAGATTAGATTTGATTAAACTATATTGTAATTTGGCAGAGTACAAGAAATGCAGTTGGCGTCTAACCAGAAGTGGAAGAAAGCAGTAAGATGCAGAGTTGGTAATGGTAATGGGGGTTGCTTCTTGTTATTAGAGGGATTATTTTGCTCTGAATAAGATAGGAGGAGGGGAATATGAGAGACATTCAATACTTATTATTTCTGTTTATGCATCTTGCTAGGGCAGCTGATTTCAATCACATTATAGATCTTGTTACCACATTCTTAGGCAACTCCTTTTCGCTTCCTATTCCTTAAAAAACAGTTTTTTAAGCGCTGTTGCAACTCTTTCTGCTTTCTTAACTCGGCTTTTGATCGGCTAGGTCGGTTTATTTAGATTTATTGACAACACCCCTTGCCAAAAATAGGAACTTGAAAAGTTACACCAGCAAACAGCAAAGTTGTATAGAGAACAATATTGACTGTAGACCATTCTTGGAGGTCTAACTGCTAACATGCTTCACTTTCTCCACTACTTGTGTCCTTAGGCCAATCTTTGGCCTTGGACATCAGTTGACTGTGGGGTCACAAACGTGAAGTAGGCCAACTGCAACCTTAAGCCATACCTGATGACGGATGAACACAGCATGCATGGTCTTATGTGACAAAAGTGTCTTATTTATGTGAGTTAACTCTTAACCCTCCAAGCTCTTAAACAAATATAACTTAAACAGATATAATTTATGTATGGACTGCAGTTGGTTCTGCAGTACAACAGTTCAAATTTCCTGGGCCTGGCTTTTAAGAGTTGAGCTGCTGTCCTCATTCCTTGACCTCGCTGTCTCCCTCTGGTTGTTCATTTTACCTGGGGCCTGAGGCCACTCTGCCCGGCTCAGTGCCCTTCTCTCTCAAACCGAGTTAATTGCGAAGGGAACAATCCTTTTGCTTTGCCATAATGCCATGATGCCATTAGGTATGAAAGCCAAGTTGTCTTCTTCTCATGCATTTGGTTGTGCAGTCTCCACTCCGTATCAAATCAATACTTCTAATTCTAATGCTTGCCATCTCTAATCCGTGTTTGTGTTTTGGCAGATGATACTTATGCTCGTGTATTCCCAATCATAGTGTTGATAGGGAGGATTTAGCTGCGTATCTTTAAAACGTTCATGCATTTTCCTTGGATGTTGTTGGAAGATAGGAAAGTGTTCATCAGAATCGGCATGTTTTTTCAGTTTTTTTTATTTCATCCTCACATGTTGTACTGAGATGATTCGATACAGTGTGTGTGTGTGTGTGTGTGTGTGTGTGTGTGTGTGTGTGTGTGTGTGTGTGTGTGTGTGTGTGTGTGTGTGTGTGTGTGTGTGTGTGTGTGTGTGTGTGTGTGTGTGTGTGTGTGTTGATAGATCTACACATAAATTGTAAAGAAATTAAGTAGTAACGGGAAGACTGCAGAGTGCTGAAATACCTATGGAATAGTTAACAGGTTACTTGATATACAAGCGATAGGAGGACTTGACTTGAAATGCATGTTTACAATGCATATGTGTGGATTCCCTCCCCACAGGGCAGTGATGCCTGGCATGGTGATGTTTCGGCGGCGCTGGTCAGTCGGGAGCGATGACCTGGTGCTGCCCGCACTCTTCCTCTTCCTGCTGCACTGCATCTGGTGAGTCGGACAGGTCCGCATGGCTCTGTGGGCTGTTCATCCATCCACACATCGGCAGTGCATGAGGCCAGGTACACTGGGGACAGGACACGCTCGGCAGTGGTGGAAATATTTTCATACGGAGCTTGAGCTTTTTATTTATTTTTTACTTTGCACCCATTTCTTATATTATTTTGTGCCTCTGACTCACACAGAAACCCACACAACAATGCCAGTCTTGATATGCTATCGCTTCCCTCACGGTTTTCATTTTTGAAGAACTTCAACCTCAGTGTGTTGATACTTTCTGCTAGAAGAACCGGGTAATATTGACATGGAAAAGAGATACAAATAAATAAATGAACATGATACATACATGATTCATAAATGTAACAATATAGTAAGCATTCACTGCAGATACAAGTTTCCTGTCCCTTTATCAACATCATATTAATGTATTTACATTTACATTCCTTAATTCAGCACATGTGTACATCCAAAGCGGACTCCCAAGTCAAGCTGAACAATCAGAGCTTGCAATTGATGTTGCTGTGACGGTGCTGCACAGTCAAGGTCCCAAAAGAAAGTGGAGAGCACTAGGGATCGGTATCGCTCAGAGCGTAGGTTCCGGTTCATGTTTCGGTTCTGGTTTCAGATGATTTAAATTGGCAAGCCTGACTTGAACAAGTCAGTCAATACTCCGCTGCCTTCAAAATAACCGTTCATCAGAGGCATTATGATAAAGCACTTCTAACATTGGAATCACATTTCGACTACAAAAATTCAGTACTACTCTTTTCCAACATCATTTGATCGGTAACCTAACTAAGTACTGAAATTTGTATCCCGTTCCGAGATCCAATGGAATGTTTGTTAGTTTGATGTTTGTTCTATTGTACTTCTATAATTACACATCATCCCTAGTGTCCTGAAGCCTGTGTTTGGCTCTCCTCAGGCTGGTGGTGCTGTCTGTGGTGCTATTTGGCCTGCCGTACGGCTCGGAACAGTCCTGTACGGTGACGCTGGTGGACCACGGGCGCGGCTACCTGGGAATACTGGTCAGCTGCCTCATTTGTGAGAGTGCCATCATGTGGCTGAGCATGCGCGGCAGCATCCTGTACACACAGCCCAGGGAAGCAGTGCAGTACGTCCTTTATATACGCCTTGGTAAGAGCTGGCCGTAGGCCTTCACGCACACACACAAACACACACGCACGCCTACACACGGACACACATAACTTCCTTAGAGACACAATAAATGTTTTATGGTTGAATAATCAGTGGTAGGTATGAGAGAACAATAGATTATTTGTATTCGGCAACTTGGTAAGAAATGAATCCCTTGCAGATGCCGAATGCGTGATAAATGGTACTATTTGTGATTCAAATTATTAACAGCTGCTTTATCCTACATATTGGGAGCTGCCAAACGGCTAACAGTATATTATGGATGCAGCCAATATCAAGCGGCCTTACAGTTTCATGATATGAAAAGATGGAAGCATATCCATCCTTTCCTCTCAGCTCCTTTTACTTTTTCAATTAAGCCCAAAGCATATATTCCCTCGTATTTTTGGAGCGACACAAACAAGAACTAGAATCCTATTGTTATAACGGAGCATGGCCACAGATCTTGGATGCAATGGGGCGGGTTTTCTCTGTACTTTTCAGCCATTCTGGTAGTAGAGCTGGTCTATGCAGTGGTGGGCATTGCCTGGCTCGTCCAATATTACCAACCATGCTCTGATGTCACCGCCAAGAACGTGGCCCTGGGTGAGTTCACAGTAGCTTGTTTTAAAAAATGCAGAAATATCCCTATCTTGTGTCACTAACTCCCCTTTTCTCAATATTTTGCTATTACTCTTTTTTCTTTCTTCATTCCTTTCTTTCTTCTCTCTTTTTTTTCCCTCCTTCCTCTTTCTCTCCCTCACTTTCTCTTCCTCTTTCTCTCTCGCTCTCTTCCTCTCTCTCTCTCTGTCTCTCTCTCTGACTGCAGGGATCGTGGCATGTAACTGGATGGTGATCTTCAGCGTGTGCTTCACCCTTATGTGCACCTTTGACCCCACGGGGCGCACCTTCGTGAAGCTCAAAGCCACCCGCCGGCGCCAACGCAACCTCACCACATACACACTCAGGTACCAACTGTCCTCCTCTCTGCATCTCTACGTTACACACACACTCATGCACACGTGCACGCACACACACACACACACATACACGTACACATTTACACATAGACATTCAGGGACAGACAGACGGGACCCCATGCCACAGCATATATTTGTGACCTCAGCCGTACCACATAGTTTGCCTCTCGGTGTTATGTGTTGCTCTCTCTCACTTAGACATCGGCTGGAAGAGGGCCAGGCCAGCAGCTGGAGCAGGAGACTCAAGTTCTTCATGTGCTGCAGCAGGGCCCAAGACACGCAGTCGGTGAGTCCCAACCTATAGCTTGACTCGTTTCAATACCACCGGCAACCGTTTCGTGGAGTCGGCAAGGGTTCCATTTCATTCCTTCATCCAGAATTTGCAGAACCTTGGTTGCATTTATTATCTTTGTTTCAGTCGGTTCAGTTCTGTTTTAGTTACCCATTAAGTTTTCTTCCCTATTCTAGTCCCCCTCACACCTCATTCACTACTCAAACAGTTTACTGTGCTGTTCTTTATACTAAACATACTGTACTGTATGATACTATACCGTATTGTACTATACTATACCGTATTGTAGCATACTCTACTCAATGCACTGTATTATTTTGGGTCTATCGCCATTGATTTCCCGAATCATTTGATTCTGATTCACACCGTCGACTTCGGTTAGTGATATTTCCGTTACAATACCTAGCTTGTTCAACCTCAGCCCTTTATAATACTGTACTGTACTGAACACGTGTGCTGCTCTTTGTGACAGGATGCCTACTCTGAGGTGGCCAGCCTGTTTGCAGAGTTTTTCCGAGACCTGGACATTGTGCCTAGTGACATTATTGCTGGTCTGGTTTTGCTCAGGCAAAGACAGAGGTCCAAAAGATTCTCAATCCTGGACCAGGTATTTGTGTGTGTGCATGTTTGTGTGTGTGGCTTGTTCTATTACTGTCCTTTTTATCTATTCATTTGGATATAAATAACTTTCTTTTTGGTTCTTGTTTCTTTCCAGGCAAATAATGACATTTTGGCCTTCCTTTCCGGAATGCCTGTCACTCGTAACACTAAATACCTTGACCTCAAAAACTCGGTGAGTTCTGTATACACTAATGGCCTGCTTACAATGCTAAAAGCAGAACGCTTATATTACCAAAGTTAGACACCGTACGGTATCGTCTTCCCACACTCTACTGGATATACGTCATACTAGTATTCATACTTGTCCTTCAACAAACAGGGCACTGTAAATGACAATCCACTGACATATTGCAATTGCAAGTAAAGACCTTGCATGTTTGCATAGATGCATTTGACAATCGGCAACGGTTCTTATTGGATAGGATTTTGGAGATGACATTGACAACCCTCTCACCAACTATATGTGTGTCCGCATATAATTGCAACAAAATGTTACATTTTGGCAGCATTTATAGTTTGGTTGAAAATACATAACATGTATGCTTGTTTGCCATTCCTTCCCGTAGACGGAGATGGGCATGTACAAGGAGGTGTGCTACTACATGCTGTTTGCCCTTGCTGCATATGGCTGGCCCATGTACCTTATGAGGAAGCCTGCTTGTGGGCTGTGCCGTCTTGCCAGTTCGTGCCCGTGAGGACATGCACACGCCCAAACACAAGCATATTGTCATGGTTTCTGTGTTTTTTTCAAGTTGGTGTATTTTTTCATTTTGATGGGGGTCAGGGGCCTCAGGGCTCACCGTAAGTGAGCATTCACACGGAATATTGCATCATCAGATCTGACACACAGCTACAGGCACTATCAATGCTTATCGAAATCTCATGACGCCTACTTTGTATACATGCCTTTATGCATCTCTACTTTGAATAAGGTTATATTAACAATGTATGCATTCATTGTTTTCTCCACTATCATTCTCCATCTAACATATGTGGTGTGATCTCCAGATGTGTGGTGAATGGCTCCCGCCTATCCCAGAGTGTGACTGGTGAGGAGGACAACTGTTGTGGTTGTAACGTCCTGGCCATCCGCAGACACTTCCTGGATAGGGAACTCAAGCAGGTCCACATTGTCTACACTTCCTGCCATGATGCTGTGAGTATGCTGGCGATTGGCCGACAGTGAAACAGAGGTCATTTAGACTCACGGTTGATTGGCTGATGGTGGATGTATAGTTGTTGGATGGATGGATAGAAGTCATTCAGAATCAGTCTTGGTGAAATGGAAGCGTTAAGGCTTAGGCTAGTTGTCAACAGATTAATTAGCCTGCCCAAAAGTGTTCTGAATGACTTTCAATTAGCTGATTCCAAAATTCTTGGCATTTTATTTATATTGTTTAGATTGGTTGAATCCAGAAACATGACATAGCCTTTATATTGTAGTTGCATAAATCTTTTGACTATAGTATTATCTCAGCCCACTCTTGATTGTCCACTAAGCCTTAATTATGTAATTTAATCATTGTGTTTGTTAAAATTTTCTTTTTCACTGTTTAGTATTATCATTTGAGTTCAACTCTATTTCTGTCTGCATTGTTTGTGAAGGTGTATGAGACGCCATTTTTTGTGGCAGTGGATCATGGCACCAAAAAGGTTGTGATCAGCATTCGAGGGACCTTAACCCCAAAGGTGAGGTGTGTGTGTGTGTGTGTGTGTGTGTGTGTGTGTGTGTGTGTGTGTGTGTGTGTGTGTGTGTGTGTGTGTGTGTGTGTGTGTGTGTGTGTGTGTGTGTGTGTGTGTGTGTGTGTGTGTGTAGTTACAAATTTTAGTGTGCATTAATAAGAGAAATAATGATAATGGATTATACTTTTCTGTACAATTATCACATTCCTTTTACATATTAAACACCAAAATCGGACATTGAGGCAAAGTTCAAAGGGCCAAAATAATATTGACATAGTATTGTAAATCATTTGCCATCTAAAATACACACAGAAGCACTATTGAAAGCAGCAAACAGTATTTGTTTTGTTTAATTTGGCTCATTGAAATGGCCCAGATAAGCCATTAGTCCTGGTCAGTGACATGCCCATTCTGTGTGTTTCAGGACGCCCTGACTGACTTGACTGGGGACTCTGAACGTCTTCCTGTGGAGGAGCAACAAGGAAACTGGCTGGGACACAAGGTCAGATTAGAGCTGGGCCCTGCAGTTCTCCTCTAAGTCAGTCTGATCCCATTGCAATTAAAATTAGAAATATTATTCCCCCGATCCATGGTCGTTTTTACCTGAGCGTAGAATAATTCATCTGAAAAAATATATTAATTTGACTACTGCTAATACTCTTACTAATTTCTTATTTTTTTCTTCATTCTAGTCTCCGTCTAAACCTCGTTTTTCTAATTTTCTTTCTCCCAGGGGATGGTTTATTCAGCCGAATACATTAAGAAGAAGTTGGAGCAGGAAATGATCCTGTCACAAGCCTTTGGGAGGGACTTGGTAAATGACTGTTCTTCTATTCTGGACCTTCTATTACACTGTCTGTTAAAGCTGGAGGAGGCAATTTGTTTCTGAAGCATCTTTGGTTGTATTTGCTGAAATTCTCTCTCGTGTGTGTGTGTGTGTGTGCGTGTCTTTGTGCGTGTGCAGGGTAAGGGCACCATGCACTATGGTCTGGTGATAGTGGGACACTCTCTCGGTGCGGGCACCGCTGCTATCCTGTCCTTCCTGTTGCGGCCTCAGTACCCCACCCTCCAGTGCTACTCCTACTCTCCACCTGGCGGCCTTCTCAGGTTGGTTAGTTAGTTAGTAAGTTACTTAGTTAGTTAGTTACTTGGTTACTTTGAGGCCAACCAGAGATTCCAGGCACACTTGCATCTCTGTTTTTTTTTTTTTAAAGGGACCTATACAGACAAATGTGTCTGATGCATTGCAGTATCGTATTTGTAGTTTTTGCCAATTTACAATACCCGTCCCTAGATAATTTTTTCTCACCACAATCTTTTGTGAGTTTAATATATGAAAATTGACACTTGAGAGGGCAGGGGAGTTCATGCATGAAGCGAATACGCCTTCAGGGACAACAAGTTCCCCTCAGATGCAAATGATGACACTCTTGTGTACCAAAGACATTCTAAAAAAGGAACCAGAAGAAGTCAGAAGCCTTGGTTTGGCTTTTGTTGAAGAGCATATTGTGCTCGCAAGCTGCCGTCCTAAACAGTCCATCTGTTGTTTGTGCCATTTCCTGAAATGCGTTAACTTTTGTGTTGGGTGTAGCATACTGAAGTCTATTTTAGTTTATTATCATGGTGTTCTGCCGAGTTCTGGGCCTGAATAGACCACCTGAATTCACCCTCACCTTGCGCACCTCACACCTCTAAGGAGGACATTTCAACAGCCTCGGACACATGATGTCACTGGTTGTGTTAAAGCCTCAGATTTAACATAGGGCTGAACACTGCTTTGCAATTCAAGTTGGAAGAGCGGAATTAATATACATATAATGAGTGATAACTTAGTTAACATGGACAACATAAGGGATAACACCATAAGTGACCTGGTTCTTCTGTAAAGTGTAATTAATCAGATAGGACATTATCCTGACTTCAAACATGATCCATTTCTATACCTATAAATCCTAAGTCAAAACTTTACATTAAGCGTACATTGATTAACCATGAAATAACATTAGTTAATACAGTAATACATATTATTTCTATGATAGGGTTAGTGAGTTATGGATAGGATTAACCCTATTGAATGTATGAATTGATACCTTCGTTAAAATTAACAACATGAGTGAAAATGAACACCATTAGTATTAATTACTAGATTGTTTGTCAAGCATTAACTGTTAGTTAATGCTTATTACTGCATTAAATCATGTTCATCAATGGTATATTGTATTGGTTACTCTCTTACTGAGGTTACTCTCTTATCCCGTTCCACAGTGAGGATGCCATGGAGTACTCGAAAGACTTTGTGACATCTGTGGTGCTGGGCAAAGACCTGGTCCCAAGGTAAGCCTCTTCGCGACGAGGCGATAATCTACCATTTTGAGAGTATGACAATGTCCTATAAAGACAAATATTGAACCCATAATTACTAACGAAAAAATGACCAAAAAACAGGAGCAACAGAATGACGATCATTCCAATGCTCCTGTGCTTCCAAAATGGAGGCATTCTTTTCGATGTGATGTCAAGATTAACAAGCCCATTTGGGTTTTATGAGCCAGGCCCCAATAACCTTTTCTCTCCCTCAAGGATCGGCCTCTCACAGCTGGAGGGGTTCCGGCGCCACCTGCTGGAAGTCTTACAGAAAAGTAACAAGCCTAAGGTGACTTCAGTAATTATATCAGGTTCTATGTCCATCATGTTTGATAGATGTCAACATAGCTCAGCTGGTCAGTGTGGATTTGAGTGTATGATTATTCGCACAAATCAGACTTCAATCAGACAGATTATTTATCTAGTCTAGTTGCAGACAAGCTCCAAACTGGGTGAGCCAGGCCTTTTATTTTATTCCTCTTCATATTTGTTTTGAACCAATCGCGCTGGCGTCGGAGATATGTACACACAAACACAAAATTTGCACGCACTACTAAAGGTTTTCAGGTGGGAAGGCAAGCTAAAACACCAGCTTATATAAAGGGTTTCTAAAATGTTTCAAATCAACCCTGTGTAGACACTGTGTAGAAATGTTGTTGATCCTTCGGTAGAATACCTCTGTAACAAAACAGAAAACGAGGCGTCAGCCCGCCTGGGTTTGTGTTCCAGTCTACGCTCTGTGCCGTCTCTCCCCAGAAGTTCTGCCCGAGCTCTAGCATAGTTGGACTACTGGATCCCAGATTAGTGGAGGATGTATTACGCTCCTTGTCATAACCAAGTACCCCATCCAGCCCAGATACAGTGGTACTTGTACTTTAAATCACATGTGAATCGCAAGATAAAGCTTACTACAGCACGCCTGGAGGTGTGCACGGGTTTATGGAATGCTGTATTATTATGCAATAGAATACTGCGTCATTTCTAGGTCTTTCTAGGTCAGCTCGTGAATACGATACTTTGCGCGCGTGTGTGTGTATAAATATGTCCATGTAAATATGTGTGTGCATGTATTCATGAAAAACGAAGCACACTGAGACACAGGACATGAATCATTCAGCCAGATGCCCCCTTTCAATGCCGTCTATGTGTCTCTTTTCAGTGGAGGATAATCGCGGGCGGCACCAAATGCATTCCTAAGTCTGAGCTTCCTGTCGAGGAGGATGTGGTCCAAGTCCAACCTGCTGCCCCCCCAAATAGCCGCCTCTGGCTCCACCCCAGTGACCTCAGCATCGCCCTGTCAGCCTCCACGCCTCTCTACCCCCCGGGCAGGATCATCCACGTGGTGCACAACCACCCTCCAGAAACCTGGTGAGACCGCGGGTGAAGGTGGGACAGGACAGGGGGGACAGGACTGGGGGGAGGGGGGGGGATTTGGTGTGTGTGTGTGTGTGGACTATAGTGCGAAGATTCTAATTTGAGCCGGATCCACTAGTACGCGGCCATGGTTTACAATGGTTGGCCTTTTGTTTACAGGGCCACTATTAAAGAACTGGAGAACACATAAAAAGTGCTGTTTAACACATAAACAGTGATAATTAAATGTCGTACCCTTTTCATGCTACCATATTTCCTTCCTTCCTTCCTTATCCTGCTAGCTTTGGCCAGGAGGAGCCCACCTACTCAGCCCTGTGGGGGAACAACAAGGCCTTCGATGAAGTCATCATCTCCCCGGCCATGCTTAACGAACACATGCCTCACATGGTGATGGAGGGCCTAAACAAGGTAGGACAGACCTCCTCCTCCTCCTCCTCCTCCACCTCCTTTCGTTCCTTCTTTAAACCGCGAGAAGGTGAACCAACCTCTCTGTTTTGCTATGAAGAACAACTCATTCAAGTCGATGCATTCCTGACGCCAACTCGCACTTTACCATGGAGACCATTCTTCATTAGATCCGAAGAAGCTGGATGCTTTGTCTACGCCGTTCAGTGTTGGTGATAGGTGTGTTGCCACGTGTGGACAGGAAATATCCTCTTCGGTGTAACATCTTTCTGTTTTGTGTCAGCGTGTCTGCTTCTGATCATAATGTTTCCCAGTACGGTGTGGGGTGGTTATCCTCGGAAAGCAAATTACGTTCTTTGTTGACGCCATATTCTACTTGGGATAACATTGAACTTCCATGACCGTTCTCTGCAACAATGCACCTTTTCTGTGAACTCACACTTGTAAACCTGTGACCTCATTGCTCATTCACTTGTTCTGTGGTTTTACTTTTGGTTGAATTATGTAGAACAATAATACATTGGAGCATTTTAAGATGGGTAAGAGCTTGTTATGTCACATTTTAGATTTGATATATTATGCAGACAATGGAAAGAAACGGCCATTAAGCTCACAGGGAGACACGTGTGTCTTAAACAATTCTGTGGTCCTTTTCCTCTGTCAGTGATAATTGGTATGAGGGGTGGTCATTCTGGAGACCGCATCGGTTGTTTATGGGTAAACGGTATAAGGTTTTGTTTGAACTCCTAACCATTCCCCCATTCTTTTCTAACTGCTCCAGTAGTGAGGCATGGAGGCTGATCCGTACTGCTGGCCTTCTTTATGCTTTCTTGGTTCCCTGCAAATATATGAGTCACTGGCAGAGCATCTCTCCAGATAAGGCGCTGTATTGATTTGTTGTGTGTGTGTGTGTGTTGGCATGTGACGGAATTTGCACTTGAGGTTGCACAGAGGTGATTCTTATTCAAGTGTGAACGCTGCAGTGTTGAAAGTCTGGTGTGTCATCCTCCATAGAATAGTGTGTGTGTGTGTGTGTGTGTGTGCCTGTGTGGGTGTGGTTGCGTGTGTGTGTCTCCCGCATATGAAATGTTCCTGTTCAACATGACTCTAATTAGGGTGTGTGTGTTCATGTGATTGTGCCAAGGTTATTGTTTGATGAATCCAATATTCCTACAGGTACTGGAGACGCGTTGCCCTGCCCCGTCTGAGGGGGCAGACTCTGAACCATTGGAAGTGGAGGTCAAACAACCGAGCAGCACACACATCGTGCTCCCAGAGTTGAACTCTGACCTCCGTCTCGACAACACTGCCCCTCAAACAGAAAAAAATGCGGCGAGCGATCCCCCCCTCTCGGAGTCTGACGCTCCTCCTTTAACCGTCACCGTCTCTCCCCTTTCGACCCATAAAACCAGCTCTGCCGTCAGCGAGACAGACTCGTCCAACGACCTGTCGCTCTCAAACAGCCCATTAAGCACTCCTTTAGGAACGCCCCCAAGCCAGCAGCGTTCACACACGCCACAGATGGACACACCTAGGTATCCCAGGTGTATAGAGGTGGAATCCTCTATTTGATTATGCACTATGTGCCTTTTTGACGGCACAGGCACTTCATTTATCACTCCCTAAAACAGCTCTTACCAACTGTCCCAATGGGCTCAGGAATCCGTCTGCATTTGTGTAAAAAAACAACAACAGCCTGTACCCATTTCGACGTGCTTCCCTTGGGGGGGTTTACATCACTCTGTCATTGCCTAATTCTATTTTCCTGCTTGTTCAAAGCTCATTATTGCCCTGAGATGTTACAGAGTGTCATTATTCCTCCGTGCAGTGCCTTAATCCTCAGGTGCAGAGTGGTCACACGTGGCTTTAGCTTTGCTCAATTCGCGTTTGTGACATTAGCCAAGCAATAATGCACACAAGCCTTATTTGAGTTGTTTGATCTAAACAATGCCATGTTGGGAATTTTATTTGTGAAATAAGTTATGTATGGATATCATATTATGTACAATATGTGCTAGGTTCTATCTTGGGATGTTATTGAGAAGCAAAGCCGTACGTTTTCTATGAGCTGATTCGTATGGTCTTATGCATTTCATTTTAATGTTCCTTTTTTATTTTGGATGAGGATGAATTAGATCTTCAAAGTATTTTGTGCTGTCGGTCACTGACGGCCGAGGCAGTAGGATCTAATGTTGCTCGCCAACAGGTTTTTAATGTGTTTGCTGACCTTGTTACACAATGTTACTATCATCTCATCCGCGTATACCTTCTACTTAGGAATAGAAGCATACCTGTTGAAAGCCATATTAACTTTATTATGCCTATCGCTATCCATAGGTGTTAATATATATTTATATATAAATATATAAATTTCCATGATGTCATTAATATAACACGCATGTTGCCATTGTGCCATTATGTCATGTTCAACTGTTGCATTTTACTTTTTGTCTGTTTACGTGTCTTTCATGTTTACCCATCCCATTCTGTGTTTACATTTGTTTCCCATTCATTAAAAATAACCACATGTATCTAACTCTGTGTCTATGTGCTGGCTATCATAACCATAACAGAACATACTATATCTATATATTTTAGTTGGAGATTGCATCGTACTAAATCCATGAGCACATCCATCATGTCATCACATTTCGATAAACTTGACTGAAACTTATGACGAAAAGCAGCTATCGGCTGAATAGCACCGGGTGTAGTGATTCATCATGCATTAACATCAACCCTAACAGTAACTGTATGATGTGAACGAATGTTGATGGTGATGACCACGAAGTGTCGTGGTCATCACCTAGTTAGTAGTCTTTTCATTCCTTTGAAGATCTATCAATTGCTAAATATGAATGACAAACAATGTACCAATTAATTCATCTACATTCTTCTGATTGCATGACATCTGTTTGCAACACTTCCATTATTTGATTAACCAAATATTGTTCCGTTGATCCCTTTTGAAGGGAGACCAGAGGCAGTGAACTGAAGTCATAGAAGTGTACCAGTTGCACACGTAACTGGTCTTCAGCATTAGGTTATATCGACTAATAAAAACAACTATAACTCGTAGGCATCATGCTCAGCAAGTTTAATATTCAAACCAATATTGTTGACAAGTTCATCGCCCCTGATGGTTACCCCCCGTGTGTGCGTGTGTTTGTGTGAACAGGTGCTGGAGAATTACAACAAAGGAAAGACTGCTTTGCTGTCTGCAGCCAAAATCATGGTTAGCCCCACGGAAGTGGACTTAAACGCAGAGACCATCTTCATGGGTGCCTCGACAACTTCACACCAACCCACGCCGATCGGCCAGCACCGGCGGAACAGCAGTGTTCGGTTAGTACGTGGTCTGTCCGGACGCACAGCACTCTATCATTTAACCCACAAAGATAACACCGCTTAGCACTCAAATGTGACGTAATCCTATGTATAAATGTCGATTTTGCATCGCTCAGGGATATGGCTTGGTCTATTTATTTTTTTAAATGCTCACTCTCAATATTCCCTTTCACTTGAAGGAATGTGATTCTATCTTGGTTTTTCATTTGTCACAATGTGTTTACATTTGGATGTTTCATTCTTTTTAAAGCCTAAAAGAGTTGTCACGGTAAGCAAATTAACCAGAACATTAACTTTTCTCTTTCTATGTACTTTCCTTGCATGCACGCACGCCAACGCACGATGAACGCACGCTGTCCCGCTATAGAACTCCTGTAACGTATCGTCATATCCAATTCCCTTCCAGACCACCTTGGTTCAGCCCTGCCAAATCTAGACCGTATAGTATAATTATAGTTAATGCTATCCCCTCGAGATGGTTCTCTGTAATCAGCATCAGAACCCCCTCTTTCCCTCTGTTTACCTTGTTTTCTCCCTCACGTTGTCCCTTTAGGGCTATCAACCTTTTTTGTGTTGTATTCACAAGTTGGTATTATATCCTCGCAATTCCTCTTGATGGCCGGTTCCTAGTGCTTCACATTTCCCTCCTGACTCCCACTTCTTGTGTGTTTTAAATCTCCCTTCATCCCTCGGCTTCCCCTGTTCCCCATCTCCCTCTCCCCCACCCTTCCTCCATCCTGTTCTCTCCCCCTCTAGCTCCTGTGCCAACTCCGAGCTCTCCCTTGAGGGCTTTTCTGAGTGCCCTCCCCCCCCGGCGCCCGTTGTGCTGCGGGGGGCCCGCGAGCGCCTCACCGTGGAGCTCCGGGGGGGCAAAGCCCCGCTGGCCGTCATGGAGAGCCTGTCGGACGCCGAGTCCGTGTACAGCCTGGACTCCCGGCGCTCCTCGGCCGCACTGCGGGGCTCTCCCATGCTGGCTTGCCTCCCCTTCCCCCTGGATGCCCCCATCCCCGAGGAGAACCCCTCCCTCAGCTCGCGCACCGAGCTGCTGGGGGCCGACTGCCTGTGCCCGGGCACTCCGGAGCACCTGGGCGAGTCGGGACCCTACTTTGCCTCCTTGGATTCCGTAGCCAGCCCCGAGTACGGCATGCGCCTCTCCCCCGGCACGGCGCACTACGGCGGGAACCACTGCCTAGCTCTGCGGGGTCAGGGCGCGACTCAGGCTTCTCCTCCTTCTCCTCCTCTCAATGCCGGGTTCGGCGGCGGCCTCCAGGAGGACGGCTGCGCCGTGATGCCCGCCGTCTACAGTCCGAGGAGCACTCCTCCCCATCAGCCGAGTCCTGCGGCTGGCTGCAGGCCCGCAGACTCCTCAGACGGGGAGGACTGGGCCACAGAGAATGGCCAGTCGGGTGTGGAAGCGGGGCTGGCGGCGGCCTCCTCCACCCCCGATACGCAACTGTCCAATGGTAACCCGAGCCAGGCGGTGCTGGAGTTTGCCCAGTATCTGGACTCCCTGTTCAGGTTGGACGGCAGCAGCTCCCCGCCACTGGAGCTGTCCGACGGGGAGTCCGAGTCGGGCCGCGGCTCCTACCTGGAGCAAGAGGAAGGTCTGGGTGAAGGACAGTCTATGGACGATAAGCGGCTTCTGGCCAGAGCCATAGTGGAGCCCAACTTGGTTCCCAAGCCCCCTCGCACTTTTGCTGGATCCGCGGACCCTTCCTCTGGCATCTCCCTGTCCCCTTCCTTCCCCCTCTCTTCGTCCGGGGAGCTCAATGACCTGTCCCCCGGTGAGGGGGCCACACACTCTCTACGAACATCCCCTCCCGGCCACTACCCTGAAGAGAATACTGTATCATCCATGGTGTGAGGAACCGCCTAAACTCCTGCCCTAACTTTATATGAGAGCATCCATCCGATATTCAAAAAGCATATCACAGAAAATGCATGCGATGGAATGCAGTCTGTCATACAAGTCATGTATCAGAGACACAACAACAGTACCAATATTGACTGATCTATAAACTCTTCATTTTTTTCAGGTGTCTTTTATGAATGCTATGTTGAGCATTTTTCACACTTTTGCAACAACTGTAAAGAACAAAATTACATTCTGCATGCCAGAGAACAGTGCTGCTTTTTGGGTGAATTATTGTAGCTTTTCATTGCCATTCCAATTCAATACTATCTCACTCCATCAAGTGAGCATTACATAAGCATGATATTCATTCAATGACAAGAGATAACTCAATTGAATTGACAACTGTGCAGGGATTTAAACAATTTAAACAATGACAACAACATTAACAACCAGACACTGTAGAAGAGGTTAGAATAGGCACACTGTTGTAGTTTATATACCGTGTACTTTTCTGGACCCTTAGCAACCTGGCTCTACATCCAGGCCTTACTTTTATTTTAATCAAGAATGTGAAACGCAAGAGAAAATGATGATCAAACAAAGGGAGGATGATGGAAAATATGCCTCAGGTTTACCGGGAATCGTCTTGTGGGACGAAAAGAAGTGTTCTTTATTGATGAAAATTCATGTGTCTTAAAATATTGATAGATGAGATATTGAAAGATGTTATTCAGATCTTTTGATTCTTTCAGTTTTGCCATTTGTGGTGCATGATGTTCTTTTTGAAAGTGTTACTAAGCCACTTAACAATTCACATTTGGATCATCTCGCACATCTCCAAATGCTTTATTTGCCCCTTTGCCAAAAAATAATGCAATGTATTGCCAAATGTATTTATGAGATGTAATATTATGTATGAATGTGAATATTGTTCAAGTTAGATAGACGGCATTCAAGCTGAGCCCACAGGAGAGGAGGATTTACACCACACGTTATCTGCCTCTTCACCGGTCTATTGTTTTTTCTCGTGCCCATCGTGTGATGTAGCCGCCCCATAGAAAAGGATATCCTGACCTTGTCTCACTGCCATGGCTCCAATTCCAGAGACTGGAAACCCATCCTGTATCTCCAGTTCTCAACATCTAACTGACAAGCATCTTAACTACCACACTGTTGTTGTTTTTTGATGCAGTTGTACTTTTTAAAGTATGTTTTGATGGGTCCCACTGGTGATCAGAGAAGCAGGTAAACTCACTCAAGTCGGTTCTACCTATCAGGTCAAAGTCAAGGCGCTATTGGTAAATGACTGCCTGTCTGAAACACAAACTGAATGAGGGATTTACTAAGAGGCTGGTTCACCAGGCATTTACCTGTGAGTGAAGCATCCTGGGAGATGTTGTGTCGTGGTGGAGGTTGTGTAGAGAGTGTTATTTCTTGTCAAGGTGCTAGCTCTTGACGCATTTACTTCCCTTTAAAAATGGTTCAACACAAGCAACCTTGGGTGTCTGACCGGAGAATACATATTGGTCTGCTCTATGGCATACGATCTTCCATATCATTTAAATGATTGGTTCGCAGTTTGCGTTATTTATTATCATGAATGTCATCATCTTTATTGCTGTTAGATGGAATATTATACTTATATTACTTTTTTGCAACAGGATGGATTTATCTTCTGTAAGTGTTATTTCAGGGAGTTATGGGGATTTTCTTTTGTACGATTTACACAGGAATAAAAAACGATCAATGTGGATTTTATTTTGTTTGGTTCCAATTGAAAAGTATGAGACGTGTCAATGCATGGCCATATTTTTATTTGTTTTTATCAAGTCAAGGTGGCGACAATGCTCTATAATTAAAGCCACCTCACAGTGAGCTATATTATATTCAGTTATACACACCAACAAAGCAGTATCAGGTAGTTGCACTGTTAGGAACTGGATTGTGGGAAGACGAAGCAGCCATGTTCTTACCAGTTTACGGACACCAAATGTATTCATTGTGTCAACTCCAGTAATCACAAGATGTCACTTTTGTACAATAGCTTTGCTTTCTGGAGTCACAAGCCAAGCATTACTGAAAGAAAACCCTACTGTATAGTACATCCTCACAAAGACATGCACAGCACTGTCTGTTTTTGTGTAATTATTTATGCAGATCTCTACTTAAAAAAAGAAATTCCAAATATAATAATCTAGGAAATCACTGTATTAAGAGGAAGAGATATATTATAATCTATATCAATATTGAAATATAAAGTTTATAGAAAAAAAGAATATATTTAGACAGAACTGTAACAGATCAAACTATTGGCAGAATTTAATAGATTAGGAAATTGGTCTGTATTTAAAGTATTCAGAATAATTCAACTCTGTCTTGTCCATGTTTACTTGGTTTGCTTCCCTCCCCTCCTTCCCCAGAATCAGAATGTTTCTAATCTTTCCCTCCCCTCCCTACCCCAGAATCAGAATGTATCTAATCCCTCCCTACCCCAGAATCAGAATGTTTCTAATCCTTCCCTTTCACTGCCCTGCCTGTAACGGAATAAAGCAAAACCAACTACCAAGACTCATCTGTCTCTGCGATCGTCATGTTTGTTCGAAGTGAAGTCTTTTTTAATGTTTTTATTTATTTTTTATTTTAGAATTTGCACAACCAGATTATTTAAGATTATCAACCTCTTGTTTTGTGTCTAACCATTAGTTTCATCCATCAATTTTGCCTACACTTTGCACTAATTCAAGAAGTGCTTCAAGATTACCTACAAACTGAACATAACATGGCCTAATGCTTAGTCCTTTGATTCTTAAACTTGTTTCCTTCATGACAAACCATATGGTATAGTTCATTCATCCTCCTCAGCTGTGAAAATGTCATGGTTGAAGTATAGCATATTATTGAAATGAAGGAAAAAGTCCTCAAAAGGGACATAGCTTGAGGGTGTGGTCTTAATCCATAGCAAGGCAGCAAAAAAAGGCTTGTTTTAAAGAGTATGTTTTTGAATGTGATGTAGGTAGGCTACCATGGAGCTTGTCACGTTCCTGTTGTCCGCCAGGGGTCTTCGTGTTATTCTCTCTAGCAGAATCACATTATGCTTGCAGTAAGAAGAAGAGTGGGACTTCCGCTGAGAAACACCGTTAGCAATCTTCATAATCCTTGCAATGATTTTTTTTCTGTTCATGAGATTGCTATGAATTGACACCGACATTTCGACAGTTATCCTGTCAAACGTGGAAGGTATGTGAAAACGTATTTTGATAACAGTCCTTGCTTTAATGTTAAACGGTCCCCCAAAAAACACTAACCAGAACAGCTGTTATTAGCAAGCTAGGAAGGCAGTCGATCACAATAGCAAATCACTGTTTTGCCAATTCAAAAACTTTTTGGGAGGAAATTATATATTCGCAGTTGTATTACTTGTACTCGTACCCATAGCTTTTAGCCTACACCTGACTCGCGGATTGGCTGATAACTTCCTACTATTGTAGTTGCACTATTGGACGTGTCACATATCAATCAGCTTTACTCGTATACAATTGAAGTGTGGGTATATTTGTGTCTGTCTGTAGGTGTGGGTGTTAATGTGTTATACATATAGTGGCAAATCCAATAGGCTACATGTACGTACAACTAACCGTTTTGTTTGTTTGCTATGTTTAGTTGGCTGGGATTTATCCGAGTGAGGGATGTGTGCCTCTGGAAAGTATAGCTCGCGGGGTCCGGCTCTCATCCCACGGATGAAGACCAAGCACCGCATATACTACATTACCCTGTTCTCTGTGGTCCTGCTGGGACTCATCGCCACAGGGATGTTCCAGTTTTGGCCGCATTCCATTGAGTCTACGGCCGACTGGACCTTGGACAAACGCAGTGTCCACGATGCACCACTGGTGCGCCTCCCTGTGTCTAGTCCAATACCCGAAAGGGGGGACCTCAGTTGTCGTATGCATACTTGTTTTGATGTTTACAGATGTGGCTACAACCCTAAGAACCGAATCAAGGTAATTATTCCCTCTATAAATGCCTACAGCACTTTTGTATTGGGGTGTAATGCATGTGTCCTATTACACCTCTGTGATAAACGCCAATAAGGGCTTTATCACATTAGTGTAGTAGTAGTAGAATGGCCAAACACAGATTTATCTCTTGACATTAACTAAGGTCACTGGCATGCCCATAATCCTCGTAATACTTGAGCTACAACTGTTGGGGTTCAACGTTAACATTTGCCCCGTCCATTGGCCTTAATACATTTTTACTTTCTTTCACTCAAAGTTGTAGGTAGAAAATAACTTATTAACTTGTCCTGTTTCATCATTTCTTAAAAAAAAAAAAAAAAAAGCCTAAAATAACAATGGCCTTCATGTATCCCATTTCTAGCGCCGTCCCGATTGGAACAGTGACTTTAAGAAAGTTGTACTGTCCGGGCATTACTTTTTAGGCCCAGGCGATCAGGCACCCCATATTGTTTCAACATTTCTGCCTTCGTCGATATTTTTTACACCTACACCAATGTGATAAAGGCCTTATGCTTAGTGTCTTACCTTTGATGTCCTCCTATTCATAGATGTATTGTTTACATGTTTGTCCTGAAGGTGTACATCTACCCGCTCCAGAGGTTAGTGGACGAGGTGGGCGTGCCCATTAGTAGCACGGGTCTATCCAGGGAGTATAACGACCTGCTCAGTGCCATCTCTGACAGCGACTTTTACACTGACGACGTGACCAGAGCCTGCCTCTTTGTGCCGTCTATCGATGTGCTGAACCAGAACTCCCTGCGTATCAGAGAGACTGCCCAGGCCTTGGCCATTCTGCCTAGGTAAACCAATCAAAACCTTTTCCTGAATGTCAGGATATCATTGTGATGTATCTTGCGTTCTTTTGCCTGCAGAGTAAAAGGCTGGAAATATGTGCGGACAATTGTAGTTCAAATTCAAATTCTTTGTCTTTTATTATGTGTTTGTTAGATGGGACAGGGGAATGAATCACCTGCTCTTCAACATGTTACCCGGAGGGCCTCCAGACTACAACACAGCCTTGGATGTGCCCAGAGACAGGTGACTCCTGAAGCCCACCAAAAGTTATGGATCTTTAGTAACTTGATGAAAGCGTGCCTGATAGGCTAGCCAGCGGTTTACATCTACACAAAAAAACAACTGGGATTTTAGACAAGCGCTGCAGTTTCTATTTAAAACACTAGATGGAAGCACCCCATTAAGATGCCTCTCACACGATTTCCAGATGTTGATATAAAAAACACACAATGCCATAGGTTGAGTATGTGTTTATTCTTTGTTTTACATCTTGAATAATTGTAAATATTATTGAAAGATGATCGATATTATTTGAAAAAGATTCTTGTCCTGGATTGAATGATTATAACTAGTTTTAAAGCTGACTTTGATTTTAACTGCATTATTTCTCTCATATTGTCCCAAGAATCTACAAAATTCATTAATCAATTTTATATAAAAAATGTAATCAATAGTGAAATGTGGAACAAACAAAACGTTACATCGAGCTGCTTGTAACTCTTTCAAATTTGATCTCCAATAAGATTTTCAATAAAATAATAAATTCTGGCATTATAAATCGATGCAGTTTATTGCTGTTTTAAGAGCGCAAGTATCACAATATATGAGGTGCATTTATACATCCCGGCTACATATGTATCATTATGGATGTTTTTGTATCATTGTCTCGCTGTGTGCAGTATCGTCGGCCAGGATGTATTTGTATTGGCTGGTCATTTGGAGAGGAAAAGTTGGCTTTGACAAACACCCCAGATGATAAGCACTTAGATGGGAGCTATAGGGAATTTCCTTGGCTCAAGCAGCTGTGCTCTGTTTTCTGCCGAGCCTTATCGGAACCAGGTGTGTGACATGAAGTGTGTGTCTGACCATCTATGCACTAGGTCCAGGTGGGAAGGATTCCAAAATGGGCTTGTTGACCTGTACTACATTTGACTCACATAGTCGCTTGCTTGGTGTGGGAAAATGGATCTCTAATGATATATCGGTGTGAAACCACGAATAGGCTGAGGACAGGATAACACTTTCACCATCAATAATACTCATGAGTCTTGTGTACACAATATTATAATGCCTAATGTATTACTTTGCTTTTTCGTAAAAAAAATTTTTTGTATTAATAACGTGTAATTCAGCTATATACATAAACATGAGCTAAATGTGTATAGTATATAAACATGATGTGGAAGTGCATGCAAGCCGTGTTTGTTTGTGTTTCAGAGCACTGCTAGCCGGTGGGGGATTCTCCACATGGACCTACAGACAAGGCTATGATGTCAGCATCCCCGTGTACAGCCCCCTGTCTGCAGATGTGGAGCTGCCTGAACGACAGCCGGGGTGAACACACGCACGCGCACGCGCACACGCGCACACACGCACACACACATACATACATACATATGCACACACACACACACAACAATTAACATGTTAAAGGGGTCCCAAGACATCAAATATAATGCCTGGTTTATATTTGACTTTTGTGACCTGGGCGCTAGACATCCCCACCAAGGATAGGCTGCCTGAATGAATGTGAGCCGGCTAGCTTTTAACTAGATATCATTAGTTAGACTTCTTTTTTGGTCTGGTTATCCTCATGGATTATTCCTCAAAGCAAACCAAATGTCATGTCTTTTAACTGAATGACACTGACCAAAGGTTTGGCCTGCCCTCGTCCCCGCTATGCCCCCCGCCCCAACCAGGCCGCGGCGCTACTTCATCCTGTCCTCCCAGACGGCCATCCACAGGGAGTACCGCGGGGAGCTGGAGCGCCTGAAGGAGGAGAACGGCGAGGCGCTGCTCCTGCTGGACAAGTGCAGCAACCTCTCCCAGGGGGCGGCCTCCGTACGCAAGCGCTGCTACAAGAGCCAGGTGTACGACTACCCGCAGGTCCTCCAGGTGCGCCCACACTTCTTGGTTACTTCTTGTCCAGAAGTTCTAGAATAGGGTTATAATCACAGCATAAGCATCACAATGACGGCTTTGAATGCGTGTGACACCGTGTGAAACCCTCCTTTTTATAAAGCACGGTTTGTTCTATAAAATACAAGAACGTGTACAGAGGGGTCCCAAATCTGTCCCTTCAAGGACCTGTCCTATCTGTGAAGGAGGCGTCGTTCTGTCTCTCTTGAAGGACCTGTCTTCCGCTTTGTGAAGACGGCCTCGTTCTGTCTCTCTTGAATGACCTGTCCTTCTCCTCTTTGTGAAGGAGTCCTCGTTCTGTGTGGTTCTGCGCGGGGCTAGGCTTGGCCAAGCGACCCTCAGTGACGTACTGCAGGCTGGCTGTGTTCCCGTCGTCTTGGCTGACTCCTACATCCTGCCCTTCTCAGAGGTCCTGGACTGGAAGAGGTATTTACTCCTTCCAACCCAAAGCATCTGACGCTCAACACTGCATTTCCTTGATCTGTTGATTGTCTTGGTTACTTTGCACTGCGCAATAATTTGTCTGTATTGAAAATTTCCTCCAATAGGGCATCAGTGGTTATTCCAGAAGAGAAGTTGCCTGAAATGTACACCATTCTGAAGAGCATTCCTCACAGACAGGTGGAAGAGATGCAGAGACAGGTACAACTCAAACCTAAGCAAACACATAAAGAATGGAATATTTTTCTTAGAATCAATTAGGATTTAACATTTAAGGGTTTGTCTCTGGATGTGCTATTTCATCAAAAACTACCATAGACACTTTCAGATCCTCACACTTGCTTTTCACAAAGCTTTAGAAGGTATAATACTATTGTAGATGGCCAATCTAGACAGGTCATTTGATGGAAAACCCACTTTCCTTATTTGAAAACCTAAATTTCCTCTACATATTTGTTCATCTAGATTAGACGCCTATTTGGACGACACTTTTGGATTTTCAAAAAAGAATTCTCACTATCTCCTTCTATTCAACAGTAACATTGAGCCACTTTAAACAGCAGTGAAATCCCTCATATGAGAGAAGTGTATCGGTTCAAGCTGTTTCTCATTTGCCTTGTATCAACGCTGGTCCATTTACCAATTATGCTGGCCAAACACACATCGTAAGCCCACGGCTATTAGGCGATCTTGGGGTTAGATTACTCCAGACAGGGCTCCAAGACCTCCTTGGGGAGACTCTATGCTTACGGCTACATTTGCAGCATGAAGCTGATGTGTCCATCAACTGCTCCCACTGGTGTTAACTCTTATCTTCCGAGTATGAAGCTGGCACATGCGTGGTTTTCTATTTAAAAATGTGTTACCACAACTTTTAGAGGTAGATGGATGTGCCATTGATGAGGGAAAAACCTGTCTTGCATAAATTCCCTTTTTAAACACTACATTTAGTCTTTAACTGGCAAATCGTTTTTCAGTATACTGTGAAATCAATCAATTTGTATGTAACAAAGGTATTATTAAATTGTATACGTAAGTCATCTAAAAACTGCATTGCAAGAAAATTGCCTGCAAGAAACTGTTCAAGGATGTTGGTGTGCCAAGTTGGCCAAAGACACATTGTCAGAATTCAGAATTAACAAAATGATCCAAAGATCGGAGTCAACACAGTTCAGGAACTAGGATAAATGGACGCCATTTATAAAGAATACCAACTGCTCTGAACCTAACATGTTTTGTATTGGCATATGCTTTGAGTTATCTCTGCCCATGCCTGCAGCACCAACAACTTCTATCATGCAGCTCGGTGGCATGGAACTTTATATATCAAACAAGTTCCTTCTTGGATTGTTGCAGCACCCTGCTTTAGGTTGGGAATGAAGCGTTGCTTCGTTGTAGATGGTCCGTTATTTGAAAGTTAAAGACATGAATATGTTTATAATTGTTTTAAAGCAGGATTTGTCATATTGAGAACATGCGTGTTGAGAAACTCAACACGACACAAACTCAAGTCCCTGCTCTAAGGAGGTTTACTATGAAGCAATATTTGATGGTTGGGCATTTATATTTTTCCTGACATTGCATTCCTGCAGCCTTTTTGGTGGATTTAAGGACTGAGGATGCATTAAAAGCTTAAAGTTTCCTTCAAAGTGAAAACTTTTAGTTTTGGCTGTGGAGGGAAACAGCGCACACATACTCCAAGAGTGATTACAAATTGGGCAGTGTGTCATCTTTCACTTTCTGATGACTCGTAATCATTTATTTCAATTGACATTGCTCCCAACCTCCGGTCACATTGCACATCCACCGCTTCTAGTTTGTGCATTCTATTTGCCCTTGAAGGAAGAACTATTTTATGTAGGATCACATAAATTATGCATATATTTAGCTAAGAGGAAAGGTACCTGGCTAAACTATGAGTGTGCGGTTGGTGTGGGCCCCTGAAGTGGTCATTCTGTGTTGACTTGATCTATGTGGGCCTCCTTTGGGACCTGTACTTTAGAGGGCCCCAGCTGGCAGGATGAAGTGGGAGAGAAGGGCACATTTAGTCAGAGGTTTGTTTCATTGTGAATGTATGGAGTGACTTGAAGAGCCACTTTGTCTGCCTATGCCTGCGCACATCTGGATTCAGGAGTGCACAACACTGCTTAAACCATATTATTGGGTATAATATTTAACATTATTGCCCAAAAGGATGAGTGAGGGGATGAGGTTGATGAGATATGTTATCCCAGAATGGCATCTCGACGTTCCCTGGTTTTAAAGGTCATTCATTTAATTTCTTTGTAACTATTTGAGTGTACAGCTCAGTGAGAACCAGTCGAAATTGACTGGTATTTATTTAGTTCCAGCAGGGAATCATTCCTAGTTTCCGAACATTGTTATTGTTGTTTCCCCAAATGTATTTCATGTGTTATTTACATTGACTGACCAAAAGAGGGTTCAACAGCCGGTGCTTTGCCCCGAGGCCCTTTCCACTTTTCCACAGTGGATGACTTTGTGCTTTGTATAAAGATAGACGTCGCTTTGGGCTTCTCTGAAAGGAGTGAAAGCCATTCACTTTTTGCAAATCAAAATGTCTTCTCCCGAGTGGGCGACAGGCAACCCCTCCCATGTTCGGTTTCAGGAGATTAATGTCATCTTAATAATGCCTTGAGGGAATTTGTGATGCATTCCAATATTATCTAAACTCAGACCTTTCTGACCTCTGATGAGCAATTGAAGAACTCGGGGGGGCAAAAGATCCTCAAAAGAAGCACTTTGGAACATCAGAGCGGTATGATTCTTTGTACACGCTGAGATTACAGTCTTAATGTGCCTCTGAAGGCCATTGTGCAAACACCTTTCTTGAAGTGGCCTCTGATCAACGTTGATAGACAACAGCTAAATGTTCCCAACTAAATGGGGACGTGGTGACATTGATCACGTCTTAATTTGATCCATCATGCTTGTTAAACTGACCGCACAAGTCAAGAGGTCATTGGGCACAACAAAGATGACCGCTTGGCCGCTGCCTGTGAACGGCAGCTTGAATTTGAGCATGTCGTTTTCAAACTCGAGTTGACGTTTTGACGTTGATTACTTTGTCATACATTGTAAAGGCTATGTGTTAAAACTGGATGTTTGTTCACAGGGTTTAAAGGAGGCCTCTGAGGCCCTGTGCTTACCACGGGGTCCCGTGAGTCTTGTATGGGTCAGACTCCTGCTGCTCAATACATGCAAGCCTTTTATCACATCAGTCATGCCCGCGTCAACAGGTTTTGCCCCATATAATGACAAGTTGCCGTATTGGAGTTTTGTCATTGTGCGGTTGGCAGGTTGCTCTGATCTACTACTGCGGGTACAGACTGAGAGAGCTGACCGCACAAATCCAACCACAGTACTCGATAATTCACATGTGGAATTCACATCCAAAAATGTACAGAAATTGCCACACTGAACACTCCCTGCATTCATCTGTCAGTATTTTCATTCGTCCATCCGTTCAAATCGTCCATTTATTTGGGCGCACCTTTTTGAAAGATGGAATCGGTGAAACTTAATGTATCTCCCCAATTTGTCGCAAGAAAGCACTGTTGACTGGTTTGGGTAGATGAAATGAAGTCCTCTGCTGCTGTCAGTGTTCTCCTCCGCACCCACAGCCCTGTCTCTTCCCTCCTCATAAAAATTCCTGCAGGCGCTAGCCAGGGGAGGTGTGGCGGGGGGGGCGGGGGGGGAAGGGTAACAGTTTGCCTGAAAGACTCTGTGCCTCCTCCCCAGTCGGAAAGCAAACTTTTATCACTCGCTGATTTATGAGCCGCCCGGTTCCCCCTATCTCAAGGGATTGGAAAGACCTCTTGAATTCTCTCCACCCACACTCTAATACACACACATCACACAGAAACAAATGATGAAAAAAATCGAGATAATCTCGGAAAGAACTGTGCGCTAACCAGCTGAGATAGGGTCGGCTTTGGGGATTGCGTTCAGAGCTGTGTGGGAATGGGTGTGGGGGCCGTCTGACAATTTCCAGAGCAGTCAAATATAATATAGTAAAATATGGGGGCATTGTGACGAGAGGAAAAAAATGGAGGCAGTTGTTTCACAGTTACTGTCTGGTACACTAACAGTCAAGCACCTGAAATGTATGTACAGTCACGCACTTACAAAGTGGTGGTGCAACCAAATTGAATTAACTGCTTTTTGATACTAACTTGTGGTTGCTAAGGGACTTGGAATGGTAACAAACTTATGCATAGGTGGTTTATCCCAGTCAAGGTGCTCCAGATACTGTTGAGCTGCGGCCTTTGAGCCAGGTCTGCACGGTGTTACATGGTGACTGACTATAGGTCGGTCTAAATCCCTACATTTTACATGGAACCACAGGAGAGGCTGTGTCCTCATCCTGTCTGGCTCCCAGCGTCTCCTAGCAGGGGATGCAGTAGTTTGACGCTTCGTTAACCCTCAGATGCTCCTCTGCGCTCTCCGCTGTCCCTTGAAGTGTTTTAATAGAGCGGTTCTCTGGAGACCGGACCTGCTTGTAACAGGAGCCTCACACTGACAAATGACACGTTGATGTTTTTACGGCCAGGCTCACAACCACACAGGCGGTCTCGGCGTGGATGAGGGACAACTCTGCTGATTTGAATTAATTTGTCGCCTTCACAATGTGCTCAATTATACAGCAAAAAGGCCTTATTCCTTTTGGATGGTGCAAATAAAATAAATGTATAATAAAGTAATGAATTTTATTCGGCCAATAAAAACAAATTAATAATATTGCTGATGTTATCGGCTCTGGTGACGTTAAACGGTTGACTCTGATAAATGATAATTCAAATTAAGGCTTCACTCAACCATATGCCATGCGGGAGCTTTAGGTGTGCATTCCATTGTTAATCTTGTGTGCAGATTCCTCTCTCTAGCCTTAATGATTTGGTTTACATGGTAATCTGTTAGGGGTGTAACGGTACACAAAGTCACAGTTCGATACGTACCTCGGTTTTGACGTCACGGTACGGTATAAGAAAAAAACGCTTGTTTGTCAAAAATGGAGAAAGGCCGTAGGTCAGCGGCAATAAAAACGAAAATAAACTTGGTTATGGCATTTGCATTTCTAAATTCCCAGACAGGGGTTGTTGAAATAGTGTCGTGAGCTGGGTTTGAACAGCTAGTTATTTTTTTTTTACAGCAACGGTGATAGTAACACCTGGATGGTGCCTTTTCAAATGCGCGTGCATGTTTAAGGGCTGTACGTAGACACAGAGAGCCCTCTCCGTAGCCGGAGAGCCTGTCGGAGACCCTCTCCGTAGCTTACGTGCGTATCCAATATTTTTTAATTATCCGTTGGCGCAACGGAGACGGCAATGGCTGTGCTTGGTCCAATCATTTCCGGAATCACTTCTCCGGTTTGACTTTGCACCTTATTTCCTTCGTAAATTGTTTACTTTGCACATTAAGGACCAATAAAACACCAAATAAGATTTGAAAAGCTTTGGAGGTTTATTTACAACACTACTTGCATGATCTTTTGTCAAGATATAAGATCGATCGGGCAGCGAATTGCGTATCGCCTACATCCCGACGGAGAACTGCGAATGCTCGAGGGGTCTCCGTTGGATTACGGAGTCGGAGAAGTATACTTTTGCCAAACAGTCCGGGGGGAACTCTGACTTCAAGTTTTAAATTCTGCGTCGCAAAACAAGCCTTTACATTCGCCATATTAACGCTATGTACGCCACATTTACGCACAGCGGTCCACCTCTGTAACCACCCAGAAGTGCCTGTACAGTGACGGTTTGGTAAGAATACGTGTATCGTTACACTTCTATATCTGTTGTTTCTTTTCTCAGGCTCGATGGTTCTGGGATGCCTACTTCAGCTCCATGAAGGCCATTGGCATGACAACCCTTCAGATCATCAACGACCGCATCTATCCGTATGCTGCGCACACGTACGAACAGTGGAACAACCCACCTGTGGTGGTAAGTGTACCTGAAGCTGGGATGTTATAATTGCTTCATAGTATTTGACTGGATGTGTCTGTGTAGCATTCGTGGTGTGGTTGATGTTTTCGATAGAGTTTGCGCAACTATATTGCCCCCAACTGACGCAGCCTTTCAAGGTGGGATTGTCTTACACACCTTGGTTTTGTCAAATATTTGATGCCTTGAATGTTAAAACAAGAATTCAAGGCAGCCCTTTATGAAGTTAATATATTTCCTTATATCAGGGATGTTGGGAAATGTTGAAAAAGAGGAGGCCTTAAGTTCTTCTGGGCTATCCTACACTGGCCTCCTTCTTTAAAACCTTAAAAGATTTTCATTCCCAGTCTACTACATTGCCACATTCTGTGGCATTGCCACCTATCCGGGAAGCCTCTTCCAAAACGAGACCCAGCATTTATCTTTTCAAGCTGTATGGAATACTTCCGAGAGCTCCATATTAATTTGCGGTGGACGGCGAAGGGTTCCATTTCCGAGACTCAAGTCCTCCATCTCGCCCCTCTAAATAGAGCCTTAACCATATGGATGCCCCGCACGGCAGCGTTTGACGCACGGTGCCCCCCCGCCGCCCTGTGCCCTGCGCTCAGGCTAACTGGATGCCAGTGAATAGCAGCGTGAGAGTGGCTCTGGTCCCCCTCTCCCAGGGAGCCACGCATGCGATGCTGAGCTAGGTCGGTGAACGCCCAGCTCCAGCTCGTCGGCAGCAGTCAGTTCATGTCAGCAGTTCTGCGCGAGGATTGTGCCTCCAGTGTGGTGAAAAATAAGTTCCTGCATGTCTGAGTCATGCTTTGTGTGTGTGTGTGTGTGTGCGTGTGTGCAGCATCCCTGTGGTTGAGGGAGTGTGAGGCTGCAGACATCCAGGCTGAGAGCCCATCTCTCAGGAGTTGTTAATCAGTTTGAGGGGTTGCGCCTCCTACAGAGGCAGTGGCGGCGCATGCATAATGGTGCCTTTGCATATGTTCAATTAATGTGTGTTTACCCATTGGAAGTCAACTTCAACCAGACTCCAGCGTTGTTGAGTAAACCCAAGGCGCCTACCTAAGGTTTTGCATGGTTTAAACAATGCCATTGCTGGAAACACAATGCGATTGATGGGTATATCCTAGGACCCCTGTGCCATAGACTCCTTACAGGATCAATTAGGATTATAAGCAGCCGACTGCTTAGCCACTTGAGTCCGCCTCCTTTTAAAGGGTAGCTGAATCAACAGCTAATCGAACGTTAGTATTGACATTGGCCACCGCTGTCAGAAGGTTCGGTCCGTGCATCCATCCCCAATCGGCTGTCCATCAGCACCACACAGGCCTCTGGGTCTGTGCTGCAGCCACAGGAGACTAATTGTGGCAGGGTTCAGAGCACTGGCCGTTTGGGCTTTCAGAAGAGAGATGAAGTGCTTTCTCCATGGATTCAGCGGACAGACGGTGAGAAGAACTTGAACTAAGCACTAAATAAATCAGGCAGCGTTGGGTTGTTTTTTTTCTCCCGAAGTTTCGGGGATAGTAATTGAGAACACATTTCCCAGGATTGCTAGTGCATTTCAAGGGGGCTGTCAAGAGCAAGGGGACAGGCTGTCTTTTGTTTTTGAGCTTGGAATGTAGATAGTAAGCGGAGCTCAAACGTTTTTTAAATGACTTTGAATCCAGGCAACTTGCCTAACATTTTGCAAAATATGGGCAAAACCCAGCACAGGTCTTTTATTTTTTTGTCTCTTGTGAGCATTATTCTTTTCTGTTGCTCTTTTTGCCCGGTAAGCAAGGAATGGCATGGCGAGCAGTATTTTAACAATAAGCCTTAGCTAAACTTCTATATGTGTGTGTTTCATCTTGGTGCCCTATATCAGCGAAAAAAAACTCTGCTTCTTTTAATAGAATCTGCTTTGCGTTTGAACCAAGAGTTGTAACAAGCGCACTTAACAAATTTAAGACCCACTATGACACTTTGAAACGTGGCCTTCTTTTCATCTCATTTATGTAGTCCTGACAAATGACTTAAGTGGTCTCAAGCACTTTTTTGGCATGTATGTGTTGCCCATGTACGTTTAATTATTCCCCCCCCCCCAACTTGGCTCGTGTGACAATGTCAGAACGACCACAAGGAAATTTCCACTTTCCAGTAAAGCAAGTTTTTATTAGTGCAAGGAGCCACTGATGTGGAGAATAACATCGAGGCTGGTGTCACTGCTGACAGACTTGCACCGACGCCAGTGGAAGGAGCCACTCAAACCACTGGCTCGTGTTTGCGGGCACCTGGGGATAAAGCAGCAACGTGCAATCGGCACACTTCAAGAAGGCCACAGATTTAAAGTGTCGGATCTGCACTCTCTCCATCCCACGCAGACATGGTGCAAAGCCGCCGGCCTGGAACACATGGGGTGGGGGCGGGGAGGGCAAAACTTTCATGGGCTCTGATAAAGGGAACGATTTCATGGCGCTAAACTTGCGTCTTCCAGTGTTTCGTGTAGAGGCTATGACAAAATGTGTTTCAAAATATTGTTTGTTGTTTAACGGTTAATATCATTTGGGTTAAAAAACGGTATCTACTGGATGATTGTGTAGCCTCAATAATTGATGACGAAATCATTGAACCTCCATTATTTCAAGTCTTTGAAGGTTTTACTTGATCTTCTTCTTCAACGACTACAGTTTTAGAATAGCATCCACTGTGATACTACTACGATTGCCTGTGCTGAACGTCCTGTTTTTCTTGTGGTTTTCCTGTAGAAGTGGTCCAGTGTCAACAGCCCCCTGTTCCTGCCCCTCATCCCTCCACGCTCCCCGGGCTTCACAGCAGTGGTGCTGACCTACGACCGCATCGAGAGCCTGTTCCGGGTCATCACGGAGATCTCCAAGGTGCCCAGCTTGGCCAAGCTACTCGTGGTGTGGAACAACCAGAACAAGAGTCCTCCTGAAGGTGAGGCCCTTGTCAGCTCCTATGCATTGTGTCTTTCTACACCACTGCTTCATTAGCCATTCTTTAGTTGGTGCTCTCTCAGACGTTGAATGTGCTGTTACTGGGCGCTCTACCATCAACCTTGGCACCATGCTAGTTGGTCCTCCTAGCAGAGTGCCTGCTCTGCTAAGGTGAACTCCGGGCTGCTGGCGAGGTGAATGTCCTGGCCCTGTAAACCGGCCACTCTGCCAGGGGTTGCGATTGGAAACGATGATTAGGAAAGGATCGATGGGACGAGTCAAGAATACGGGGATTACCCCTGTCCCAGTGTTCTTCGGCGGTTGACTGGGCCACAAAAACAACCCTGTCGTACAATATATTCCGAAATGCGACACCCCGGAGTGGTTTCTTCCAACTATGATTACATATTCGTAACTTTTTATGTGTAATATCTGCCTAAAAGGCAGAGGTGTCTCGTTTATTGAAAAATAGTGCACAGTGCACACCCTGTGGTTGTTGGGAATAAGCAGAAGTAATTAAATGGCAGCTGTAGTTTTTACTTCCTGAAAGGTTATTTATCCAGGATAGGGTTCCCTTCAGCCATGCCCTGCCATGCACCCCGACATGGATCAGAGTAGGATAGTCTCGACATTTTATAAGGATGTTTTATTACGTGTGCTGTACGAGTGTGTCATTATTGCTCCTCTTCTTTATATTACGGTTCCCTAAACGGTTAAAATATGTAAGCGCACACACGGCTCCAATCCAAGGACCCATGCAAGGGGAAACTCTGCAGAGCGCATTGTATTAAACTGCCAACTGGGTTTGTGTGGGAGCAGCCGTCTTTCGTCTGTCTGTCTCCTTCTCTGCCTCCCCCGGTGTGTGTCTCTCTCCCGGTCTCTCCCTACCCTGGTGGGGTTTAAAGCCCCTCGAGGAGCACCCTGATGTGCAACAGATGAGAGGTAAACACCCAAGAGCAGCAAAGACTCCTCCCTTTGAGCTGCAGCAAGAGCCGTCTCACGCTGGGGAGGAGAGCCAGGCTCTCTCTGGCTCCTCTATAGACAAGAGAGGCGGTGTGTAGTGCCAGCGTGGGACACGTCGGCTCCAAGGCACTCGTTTGTCGACCCACCCAGGCCGCCCCCTGCCCGCTCACGCACACCCAACAGCCCGGACGCCTTTTCACCGATCAGACCTTTTCAACCCGGGCATCAGCCCGTGAAGGCATTTCCCGAAAGGCAACGGCGTTCATTAAAGTCGAACAATTTGCGCGTCTGGGCCCGCGTGTCTGCCTGACGTAGCTCACTGCGGCTGCAGCTCCACCACTAAGGAACCACGGCAACGCGCCCCGCAAATATGATAAATGTGTCAGGGCCAGCCGTTAATAGTTTGATTAATGCCACCACGTGCTGCAATTATTTGGCTCCGCTTGGCGGTGAAGTATTCAACTGGTCCCGGGGCCTCACCCGGGCTGACGGCTGAGCCCCGCCCTCGGTGCGACCGGCTCCCGGCTGTGATTAAACCCTTCCTCCCGCCGTAGCCGTGTGCTTGGTTAACGACGCCGCGCGGCCACTTTGAAGTGGCTCCTAATGGGCCCGGCCGCGCCGTTTGATTAGAGGCGTGAGCGGCGCCTGGCTGGGGCTTTGTGACCCATTAGAATTAACAAGGGGCCGCGGACGGGTCAGCCTTTTAACGGGCCGACCCAGTGGGGAGCGGTCCTGCGTGGCGGTGGACGCCAGAAGAGCCACCTTTAATGTTGTTGGACTGAGATGCTCAGATTTAGTCCCTGTAAATCAGAACATTTTGTTAATAAACACTTTGTCTTTATTAACTTTAGAGGATATATAAGAAAGTAAAATGGTAGCGATCTGGACTGCATGGGTTCACCGTTTTTTCTGAAGTCAGGATTTTAGCTACCATGACTAACTCTGAGCCCCTGGTTTAAATGTCTGAATAACAAAAATATGTGTGTGATGTCGCCGCCATCCTCCAAATTGGTCTTGACCAGACCGGGGAACGCCAACGAGAGAGAGATGCACAGGGTTTAATAGGGGCTTGGGTCTGTCAGGCATCATTTTGCAGCAGTAATGACGGGACACACAGTTGTGTCATGCGTCTCCACCACACTGCGTGCCATGGACGGTGCCCAAGCTTTTTTGAAACGCTGCAGAAGCACACCCCCGTTGATGTGCCTCCACCAGAATGCTCCCGCGGTCAGTCTCGCTCGTGTGTGAATCTGGTGCATAGATACCAGGCTGGGGAGCCCTGTCAGACCTTCCATCCCATTTATTCTTCTTCTTCTTCTTCCAGGGATCAATTTGACTGCATCTTTGCTTAATGTGCCAGCCCTGTCGATGCAAAGTCTTAATTCATGCATGGCTTTTGGAAGGTAGCAACGGGTTGTTGGAACGTCCCAGTGGTTCAGTTTGTAAACTGTATTGTTAAGGAAAAACTTGGAAAGGAGAATGACATCAATCTTTTTATGGTTGCGTTATTGTTTCTATGATTTGAAATCACTCAACATTCCACTTAGTAATAATAATAATAATATTGGCTGCTTCGTGGGTTGTCCAAATGTTTCCATGAAAGTGAATCCCCTCTTTTAGCTCCAACCAAACAAATAAAATACAATTTCTAGGAACGGGTTGGTGTTATCCCAATGGTTAATATCGTCAGCATCATTTTCTATTGTGTGTTTTTTTTAAGCTAGCTTCCGTCTTTGTGAATGAGCATTATAATGAGCGATGTTAGCACACACCGTCATTTTAGACTATAGCCGTGTTCACCCTAAAAGTGAAGTTACTCGCAAGTATGGCGCAGGAAGTAACGAGGGGCTTAGCGGGCACAAAAGCCAACATTTCTTTCCGTTAGCCCTGCCCGAGGTTACCGCCATCGCGACTCAGTACTTGTTGTGGTAGTCCCGAAGGCGTCAGAGTACACAACGCCGTCGCAACACCGGTCCTACACTACACCAACCGAAGGCGTTAAAGATTCGCTGAATTTGACCATCTTCTCCAGGAGCAGGTTGACTGCCACTTATATGATTCAATCAGGACGCCAGTAACCCTGAGAGGATCTCGACACTGACAGGCTTTGATGACACGGCTTCATGCGCATTGCATGCCAAAGTTCAAATATTTCAACTCAAGTTATCACACGAATTAGGTGAATCCTCGTTGTTCCTGCAATCAGAATCTCAAATGGTATTTCATTTGCGTGTTTCGCTTCGTGCAACTGGCAACTCCTGGCGAGAAATTCTCATCTATTCGCGTCTTTGCATTGACTTTGTATGTAATCGCACCACACAATAATTTCGTGGTACTTGACGCCAAGAAACGAACGGTACTGGAGTTTGGAAGGGAGTGGAGCGTTCACAAACTGGGTGGTGGAGACTGGCAAAAATATACATTTTACACCTGTACCGTGCATGGCTTTATGCACTTTTTTATAACAGTAAAAATATGGCATAGATACTATGTTCAAGATCAAAGAAGACATACCAACAATAAAACACAAAAAGTACGTTATTTGGATTGTTGGATCATGTTTAAGAATCCAGATGGAATTTTGCAGTCTTCATGTTCCAGATTTGATCCTTGTAACACTCTCTATATCTATAAATATCTGATCACATCCTTAAGGTCTCCTTTCCTATTGTAATGCGTTGCAGAGTCTCTCTGGCCCAAGATAGCGGTTCCTCTCAAAGTTGTACGCACCAAAGAGAACAAGCTGAGCAACCGTTTCTTCCCCTACGACGAGATCGAAACGGAGGCCGTGCTGGCCATCGATGATGACATCATCATGCTTACGTCCGACGAACTGCAGTTTGGCTACGAGGTGAGAGACGTTGCACGCCTATACATTACATATGTACGCAGCATTATCCCTCATTATCCTTCCATTAACTCTGGTCAATGTAACCAGACGTTTCACACTGATCCCCGGAGTTTAGAACCCAGGTCAGGGAAACAAGAGTCCAGTTCTGTGGTTTGTCGAGGGTTTGAGCGGCTCCTGGTTAAGGAGGTGTTTGATGTGTGTGTGAGATGATAATAGGCCCAGGGCTGACACTTTCCATGGGTGTAGACCGACGCAGCTCCCCTCTGCTCACCTGAAGGCATTTAGAAGCCATTTAATACAATTCTGCTCAATTTTGAGGATCATTACGTTGAATGAAAGGCGGCATACCATAGAGGAGCTGTCCATCTGGCTCCATGTTCCACTGACTCCTGCTCTCACTACCAGGATTAGACGGAGCGCTTGGCATAAGGGTGTGTGTGTGTGTGTGTGTGTGTGTGTGTGTGTGTGTGTGTGTGTGTGTGTGTGTGTGTGTGTGTGTGTGTGTGTGTGTGTGTGTGTGTGTGTGTGTGTGTGTGTGTTATAGAAATTCTGAGCTAGATCTCTAGTTTTTTCGCGTCATTAGCTACAAGCCAGAAATGGCAAAAACGGCTTCATTATAAAACGTAAAGCTCTCCTAAGCTTTTCATGAGAGACGATGTGCCCTTTTGGTCTGCCGTTTCCCCAGGTGTGGAGGGAGTTCCCAGACAGGCTGGTGGGGTACCCTGGCCGCCTGCACCTCTGGGACCACGAGATGGGCAAGTGGAAGTACGAGTCGGAGTGGACCAATGAGGTCTCCATGGTTCTCACCGGAGCAGCCTTTTACCACAAGGTAACTCCTATCCCTGGATCACCTCCCATATTTTTTTGTACGGATATTACCGACCTCTTTCCAACATTATTCTACGAGTCCTCAATATAATAAATGTGTATGATCCATATAGAATCGATAATAATGAATGCCATTCTAAATTGGAGAGGAATTAAGCCACTACAGTGAGCTTTTCGCCATTTATTCACCGAGGTAGATTTCTCTCCTTTATGGACCCAGAGAGGATGTGCAGAGACCTGGATAGTGCCACCGACATGGCTTGGATGTGCAAATGGGTTAGGTGGGGAGGTCACCGTTTCCAGAGATGAATGAGCATCCAGACAGTGGGGCAAAGTTTATCAAGACGCTTCCCCAAACATTCCTCACATCAATCTAGAGTCGTGCACACTTTACAAAAGGTCAAAGGTTGGGCTGACTGTTTGAATAATGGCTTTATTTTTATTTGCATGGATGTCACACCAATTTACATAATCTCCTTCTAAATGATATCTTGTGCTAATGGTCCCAATGGGCTCTTCGTCCCAATCCCAGTACTTCAACTATTTGTACACATACAAGATGCCGGGAGACATCAAGAATTGGGTGGACGCACACATGAACTGTGAAGATATCGCCATGAACTTCCTGGTTGCCAACATCACGGGCAAAGCCCCGATAAAGGTGAGGGGAAACGCACACACTGCATGCTCTTCCTGTTCCCGATGCTCTTCAGGTCTAGTGCCCGCTGGGGGAGGGAGAGGCAAATCCTGCATCTCTGTGTCCGATCAACACACGTATGCACGAGCATGCACGCACGCGCACACACACTTGGACTCGCACACACACAGGTGCAAGGGACCAAGCTAAAGCCCGGCTTTAAACCTCCCTTATCTGGGTGTCACTCACTGGCACCCCCCCTCAAACTGTGTTTTTCCTTTAGCGTGCTAGGGCTCACACACACCCTGCCAACAAATCAAAGACTGTGCGCTCCCTTGCACCGCAACTACATCCCTCTCTCTCATGCACGTGAGCACGTACACACACAAACCTCCGTACTGACCTAGACCCAGACCATCTTAGACTCTCCAGCGTGGCCAGTTGCTGCAGTGGATGAAGCCTGTGGAGTCGTGATGGCGGACGTTAACAAGGCGAAGGCTATAAAGTGGGCCAGTAAAAGACAGTACAGTGTTGCTGCATGGCATGCGCCGGCCATTAATAGGGCCTTACACACACTAAAGAGCGAGAGTGAGGCAGACATGGTCGGGCACTGTTATTCCATCTTGAGCAGCTAATGTGTATATATGTAAATATATCTATATCTATATATTTATATATATGTATATCATTTTTTATATATCTTTATCATCACTCCTGTCAAGCTGAGATTTAAGGAATGTTGACTTTAAACTAAGTTATTGTAATGATTTGACTTCTGCTTCCGTTCAGGTGACCCCCAGGAAGAAGTTTAAGTGCCCGGAATGCACTGCCATTGACGGGCTGTCCCTGGACCAGACGCACATGGTGGAAAGGTACGCCGTAGCAGCCCTTAATCAGTCACTCAAAACTCTCAGCCAATTGTGCAGCAATTACGGTAGTTGATTTATGCAATTCTTGATTTAAGAGAATAAAGTCACTAATTCAGTAGTTTAGTAGCCATTTATGCTACTTAATATTTTTCTAAAAGTTCCAAACAGCAACTCTACTAAATTGGATATTAACTCAGTGGAGCACAACAGTTGTAGCCTTTCAAGACAATCATGATGGTCACGTTTGAGTTTTGCAATGAATATCAGTCTGCCCTTAACTTCGTAACAACTTATTTCCAAATATGGCCCCGGCCTTACGTTGTCCTAAAACAACTCAAACAAAAATAACAAATCAACAACGGCCAAGCAGAGTGGACTTGCCCAATCCTGTTGGCCTTCCTTGCATATTTCAGGTTATCCTTTTACAGTGTTGCACAGTCTATTTTTGTCAAAAACAACGGTTTGATTGCTTCACTCCTTGGGCGTCTTAAATTGTTTTCCAAAAATGTTCTGCCTATTCTCCTGGTGCGGAGGACGATTGAGCATATGTAAGCAAGGCTTGGGAATGGAAAGAAGGCCGACTTGTTTGGTGATAGAAAATGTTTGTTAAAGTAAGAGGAATGTATGTCTAGATGCATCCAAATGTCGCTCAAACTTTGGTTTTTACATCTTGTAACGATTACATGTTATTTCTATAACACACAGAAGTCAGATTCAAGTTTTGGCGAAATCGACTGTACATTCCAATCAATCAAGACATCTTGAGTCCCCTTCTTTTAGTATCACTGTGGTCATTTGGGTAGAGCCCCTGTTTTCTGTATTAATAACAATAAATAATACATTTAATTTAGAGGCGCCTTTCAAGGCACCCAAGGTCACCTTACAGAGCACATAGTATTGATCTAATCGCCCAAACACATGAATTTGCCCGGAGGGCCCGCTGGGATTCAGTGGTTTAACTGATAACACGGAGATAACCTTCCCCCAAAAGATGAAATGGTCACCGTGAACCCGTTTTTTCTGCACGTCACCCACAGATCTGAATGCATCAACAAGTTTGCATCGGTGTTCGGCACGATGCCTCTGAAGGTGGTGGAGCACCGCGCCGACCCCGTCCTCTACAAGGACGACTTCCCAGAGAAGCTCAAGAGCTTCCCCAACATCGGCAGCCTCTGAGCCCCCCAGACCCCAAGCCCCCTCCCCTGTAATCAGATCCCACCTTGGGGGCTGCACAAGGGTTTTGTCCGTTTGAGATTGTACTTGCATAGCTTTGTTTCTATGATTTCTGCATGTTCGACAATTTTGACTGTATGAGGCTATTGAAAGAAAGTGTTTTACTCGAGTTTTTACCGTTACAAATCTGCTGCATTGTACTTTGTTTTATTTAGTTGAGGCCAAGACATATTTTTGAATTTACATTCTTTTTTTTCTGTTGACAAAGGCTGTTCATGTGGCTTAAAAGTGGCCCTAATCAATCTTTTATAAAGGTGTGAACAGCACAAATCTCATGGAATCTGATCTTCTCAATCCTGTATTTGGTCCTAAATCAGATACAGGTCCGATGTTTTGCAATGCGACCTCTGAATGAACAGTCATATCGGATTCATGCAACCTTTACCAGCTCTAGATCTATATTTGTCACTATTCTGCACATAATCTGATCTGAGCAATAAATAAAAGACCAAGACCCCTGAAGAATGGGATGGTGCTAGAAGACACCATCCATGTAGGTAGGCTCTAACCAGTGTATAGAACACACACACAGACACACACACACACACACACACACACACACACACACACACACACACACACACACACACACACACACACACAGTATAGCAACACACACACAGTATAGCAACACACACACAGTATAGCAACACACAGTATAGCAACACACACACAGTATAGCAACACACACACAGTATAGCAACACACACACAGTATAGCAACACACAGTATAGCAACACACAGTATAGCAACACACAGTACAGCAACACACAGTATAGCAACACGGATTAGGATTGTACAGTTTTAACATGTTTTTAATGACTGTAATGGGTAAAAATGTCATTGTAATTTATGATGCTCATTTTCTTCTTTAATTTCCCAAAGCCCTTCTTTTTTGAATGGTCACATGACGGTTATATATGTATATAAAGCTGTGATGTTTGGAAAAGGTTATTGCAACAATCAATTACTTTTCTATAAGTTCTTAGTGAGAGTTGCAGGTATTTTACTGTTGGCGATATGTGGGGGTTATATCATTGATGGATGAGACGCAAAGTTCATCTTTAAAACAAATGCAAACTTTGTTGCTGGTCATGTTTAGTGTATTCCGAATTTTCCAAACTAAACAGGGTTTATTCAATCACTTCTCAGCAAATGTCCTCTGATATTTCAGTAGTGGTCATTAATAATGTGCACACCATTAAATATATTCCTCTGCTTGACGTATTTATTAAAATTTGATGTATGTGCACAGCAAAAAGGGAATTAAACATTTGGTCATTTATAAATTTTCCTCCTTTTTTAGCGTTTGACAACGCTCTTTATTTTGAAATCGAGTGCTTTTAACCTTTTTATTCTGTCTTTGCAATTGCTATAATTATACAATTATTTATATATATATCTATAATTGTATAATTATAAGTTTATAATATTATAAATATTGCATTGAACTCAAACCTTTTTCCTTTGCCTTGTGACGCTTGCGGACAATTTTTACTTTTGTAAGATGTATAGTGTGTGTTAAAATAACTTGTGTTGTAAAAACAAATCTATATAAACTATATAATAAAACTTTTAAATAAACATGAAAAACATGATATCTGGATATTGTCGTGACTTCTCACAAGCTTTCACTTTCACTGCATAAGTACAGGTTATTTGGTCATACCATGGGCACATATTTAGGATTTCCCCTTCGATACATCTCTCTATTTTATTCGGTGAATGACTGCCCGAACCAGGCCTTCCACGGCATAATGGAGCCATTTGTGGCATTGCAAGTCCCCCTAGTGTCACCTGTTGTTAATATAGTCCTCCTAATCCACCCTGTAAGCAGTTCAAAAGGGTGCAGGTCTTATTTTTGGTCATCTTTAATTAGTGGGATATTCTCGATGCTTTGTGCGATCCTGTGTCAGCAACTCGTGTCGCATCCAAGAGACAGAACGGTGCATGGATTAAAGACTGGCAATAACAATCACACCTAGGGTTTTACTGCAAGTGTGCATTTGAGATGGGTGTAAGCAGAAGTCTTTGATCTAACTACTGTACACTTTTCTTGTCGAAGACTTTAAAATTGTGGTAGTTAGATTTCAATGCAGATTAAAATTATTTTAAATGATCTTTTTGAAATGTATTTGGCTACGTGAATATCTTGAGTGTACACCCATGTAATTATTTAAGGCAGGGGTTGTTTGTTCCAATGCATTTTGTTTCATTGTAATGCTACTGACTTTTTCTGACTTCAACAAAGACAATTACAAATACGAATGCAATAACTTAATGTACTTTATTTGCACACAAAACGTATATGAGGACATAAAAAATTCATGGCATTTTAAAAGCCTGGTATGACAGCTCAAAGTCTTTAAAACTTGTAAAAACCTGGGAAACGCATTCATATAGTTATTCCATATCTCGGCAAAACAAAAAAGAAAGTAACAATTTGTAACAAAAAAGCTTGTAAACTCAATGCAGAAAGTACTGGTTTCACTGAAAACATAAACACAAAGATACACTCCAAAACATCAAACTTAAATTGCATCCAACATTAGTATTTCCAGGGGTCTCAATATGTTCCAGTCCATGAGGCATGTACATACAACTCAATATGCACACACACACAATACCACACGATTTATACACGCTATACTGATACTGTCTAATTCAGTAGTATTTGAAAATGAGAAATATGAGATATGGCATCTTCAGGGCGTTGGGAGCCAGACAGGGGATTTCTGCAACGTTCTAGAGAATAATATCACCCCATTAATAAGCAATAAGTACCAATACAACAGAGTTTTAAAATGGATAAAAGATTGTCGTGTCTTGATCGTGTCAGACCTGGGCTACAATCAGTACCATCTGAGAGGTCCTCAATACAACTTGCCCTGACAACTGTTTCTCTCACCGTCCCCAATTTACCCCCGGGACCACTGTCGGGGTCCTGCTTGACCATGGCTGTCCGGAGAAGACAGGCATCCAAGTCTGCTCCGACACACAATCCCACAAGCCACCGTACACATGTCCCAGTGTTAATTAAAAGTCCTGCCTGGCTTGGCTGGGCTCCACGGCTGTGCCTTTAGGGGGGGGGGGGGGGGGGGGGGGGGGGGGGGGGGGGAGAGGAGGAGGAAGAGACCCCAGTGGAAGGATGGGTGGGGGTCCCTTTGAAAGTAGAACCATGACAGCTGAGGGGGGAGGGGGGGGGGGGGGGGGAAGCATGTGTAAGGCATGTTTGTTTTGCATTTACCCCCTGAGCACAGCTGTGTGCACTGTCCTTCATTCCCAGAACAGCGGAACAACGCTGTAGCCCGACCGGCAGCCACTCTGATAGAGATCAGGGGGGGCCCTGCAACTCTGCCTCTATACTCGTAGTAACCGTGAAGGAACATGAAGCTGCAGAGAGCCTGAAACCCTCAAGGTGATCGGCAATGTCGACCACTTCTACCCCAAAGTCCTGCTTGACAGACCGAACTGTGCATGTGGTTCAGTTTAAGTAATGCCCATTGCTTCCTTGAGGTGTAGCTCAAAGTATAAGCTCTCTATCTAAAGCTGGTTGGTAAATATAGACCCGGAAAAAGAAAAGCACCGCATAATGTACCACATGTATTTCTGCTAGTAATAGATGTTGTTGACCTGCACCTCATCCTCCCTCATCCCTCTCCTCTGCTCGTCTCTGCATAACAACACCATTGCCGCTCACACGTCTCTTCATATTTTCCAAAGGGGAACCAGATCTGCTAGAATGCTTTATCCGTGCATGCTGGTGGTTCTATACTCAAACCGTTGCTGTTCTGATTCCTGCCAAGAAATTAATGACTCTGGGCTCAAACTTCAGACAGCTCAGCCCCCGGCTCAGCTTGAGTGGCCGCATCGAGGTTATCAGTCGCATGGGGACAACATGAGGCTAGAGCAGAACAAGCAAAGCTATTTCCGCCTATAGTTTAATATCATCACGTTCAGGCTGATCTTAGCATCAATACAGCTATGATTAGCCAAATATGATGTTTCGGGCCACAATGTCATTCTACATTTTCTGTTCATATTAAAAAGAGCTCTAAAATATAGATATTTTAAAATCTTAAGGGAATATAACCTTATTTTTAAGGCACTGTTGGCTTTATTTGATCCAATGTGTCTCCTCGCATCAGGGTGTGGTCTTCATTCGTACTAAAATCTTCCTCATCAGAGCATTAGAAAGAAGGACTTAAAGGAGTAATGCAGCTATAAAAACTTGTTTGGGCTATAGGTCGTCCAACACATTCTAGGATATATTTTAAATTTGAGTTATGGAGATTAAACTAATATTGGATACTTGGTTGATGCTACAGAGAGTTTTGCTTGTGTTTAGCATCAGCAAAGTGAAATACTGCACAATAAATTAAAAAAGGACCTGGGATGCACTGTACAACAGCAATAGGCTTAAAGTGTTTAACTGTATTATTCCTTTCTTTGATTCTTGAAAGTATATAAGGCCTTTAATTGTGTGTCTCGTGTAACCTCACTTTTGAAAAGACAAAGTCATATATAATAAAAATTCTTCCTCCAAACAATTAAACCAAAGCAAAGCACGCAGACAATCGACCGCTCTGTCCCATAGGCTGCTAAACACTGCCAACCTTTCAGTATTTGGGGAAGAGTGTCAACGCAAACAAATGTGTGTGAAACTCCAGCCGCTGCCTCCCCTGCCTCAAAGGTAGCCAGCTACTGATCTCTGGCTGTTATTCCTGGCAGAAGGGCCACCGAACAGTGGGCTGTTTCCCACTCTCCCCCGAGAGAGCCAAAAGCACGAGGGGGGGGTTAGAACAGGCCGGGTCCACTTCCACTCCACTCCTTCCTCTCGTCAAACAGAGCGGGGTCTCTACTGCAGTCAGGCCACGGCCAACTCTGCTCCCTAAGAAAGCAGTGAGGATCGCCCGCCGCGACCGGCGCCTACTCCTATTCCTACTCCTCAACACGCACGCACGCACCTCCTCCCCCTCCTACTCCTCCTGCCGCCTTCCTCTTCCTCTTACATCGGACATCAGTAAGGCAGGTGGAACTCGCCGCTCCCCCCCCTCCCCTGTCCTCCTCCTTGCTCTCTCCACAACTAAAAGAAAACCGCACTTCTTCTGTCTGACTTAAGATGGGTGATCTATAGGTTAGGGCCCATGCAAGAGGTGGGTGCAGTGGTGAAACCAGCGGAGAGGAGTCAGAGGGGATTGTTTGGTTTGTGTTGGAAGCGGTTCAGCACACCCTTGCCACCAACCTGTTGAGCTATCTTGAGTCTGAACACATTTTTTACGCAACTCTGCATGTGGCGATGGAGATAAACATTAACCTTTGAATAATGTGCATTTTGTATTACTTTTTTTTGGAACATGGAAATAACTTTGGATGTAAGCCAAATTCAGTATCACTCCCAAAATCATAGGAAAAAACAATATTGTTTTAAATAATGAACATGTTTTAAAAAATCAACAAATACCGAAACATAAAAAAAAAAGACTAAATGCCAATAAACAATTCTGTACAAACAGCATTACCTGGTGTTTGTTATTCTTTTTTTCAGTTTTTGTTGGGTTTTTTTGTAACAAATATGTGCAGGGATTTATTTGCAACATGGTACATTTCTATGCAAATTTGCATTGGCCTTGGTTGTACAGTTACACTGTAACATGTCCACAGTTTCCCAGCAAACAAAACATAACACTTCCTCCTCATTGCTAGTGCTTTCCTCCACTCTACAGGCCTAGAAGACTGCCCCAAGCTACTGGTTTGAAACAGGAACCACACCTTCCTCTTAAAGTCAATGTATCATCTTTTTCCCAACCATATATTAACATATTTACCTTCACGTATTCACCTCCATCACTGTCTCCATCACAAGGTAGTCACTGTCTCCATCATTCTTATCGTTTTAAGTGCCCAGTCTCTTGGCGGCAAGTTGAAGTAGACACTGTCCCCCCCCCCCATCCCTAGTCCCAGCAGACGGCAGGCCTACAGCCCATCATGTAGCCCAGGATATAGCCGCGCTGTGCTCTTTAGCCTTCATGCGCAAGGCAGCGATGCTTGAGGATTTGCGGTCGGGGTCCATGTTGTGGTCGTACCCGTTGATGCCTCCGCCCCCCATGCCCGGAGGGGGACCCCCGAACAGGCCGCCCATGTGCGCCTGGCCAACGTGCGGACCCCCCGGGTTGGACATGCCCAGGAAGTCGGACACCCCGCTGGCCGAGTGGGGGTGGGGGGTCATGCAGGGGCTGACGTTGTCGCAGGGCACCACGCAACCGGGCACCGGGGACACGGCGCTGTTGCTGCCACCGATCCAGGACGGGTTCTGGATCTGGAACACACACACACACGGCCCAACCGTCCAGTGGTCAGTCCAGCTGATCACACTCCTGGGAGGTCTGTCCACAACAAACCCTCACACAACACTGATTGTGCTAACAGAATTGATATCCACGCTTTTCTCCTCAGAGGGCAAGGATGTAAGTTTTAATATTGTTTTCATATCGTTTTTTGATTAGTAGGCTACTTCTATGTTCAACATTTTGTATTTTCATTTGATGATCTCTATTGTCGATGAGGATCTGTGTTGTCTATGGGGATCTCTATTCTCTATGGAGATCTATTTTGTCCATAGGGGTCTCTAATGTCTGTGATGATATCTATTGTCGATGATCAATTATATTGTCGATGATGATCTGTGTTATCTATGGGGATCTGTATTGTCTCTATTGACGATGATGAACTGTGTTGTCTGTGGGGATCTGTATTGCCTCTATTGTCGATGATGAACTGTGTTGCCTGTGGGGATCTGTATTGTCTATGCAGATATGTAGGGACCATGCCGGGGCTGTAGCTCACCTGTGCGTAGCTCTCGGGGCGTGTCAGCAGGGGCAGCTCGTAGGCTGTGGAGAAGTGGGTTCGGACCTGCTGCATCTGACCGAAGCGCTCCCTCTTCCTCCACTTTGCTCTACGATTCTGGAACCACACCTGGATGGTGAAGGATAAGTTTAGTTCCACTTTGCAGGCGTGTGCTTAAAGGCTAGGGGAAAGTTGTTTGACATCTGGAAAGCTACAAAACAAAGTAATGCAAGAGAAATATTCGACAGGACCGAATGTTTCCAGACTCTTCATTCATTATCTTTTATAAGCCGCTTCTGTCAGTTTGGGAAATGAGAAAGAGAGATTGGATTAGAACCTTCTGATAGTTCAAACTTTCTGCTGAATCCCCCAAACGGCCAACCAAAAGAACACAGACACATGCATTGAAAACACTTCAATGTTTTCCAGATAAGTCCATTCTTCTTCACCCTTACTTCATCTTGCCTATTTTGCTTTGGGGTGTGCTATAGGTCACCATATGCTCCAGCAGCAACTCCTATAGCTCTATGCCAGGAATAATACCTGAAAAGTGAATCATGGGCCAGCCCATGTCCCTCCCTACACTGTCCCAGCGCTGCTGCTCCGTCATACGCTCCTAGACCTTTGTTTAGAATACGGTCTGGTGGCCATTATACAAAAGGTGCATATGTTGGTGTTGTGCATGCTCAGCTCTGACAGTAATTGGGAAAGACCTTGACAGCTAAAGTAGCTGAGAGAGTTACAGTGAGCCTTTATTTATGTTGCAGTCCATAGAGAGAGTGCAGAGGTGCTGCCAAACACTTTCTCAGCAGGAGAACTGTACGTAGCTGAAACACTTTGAAGTCTCTGACCCCGTCCGAGGATTGATAACCTGCTTCTGCAGCTCGCGTCAACCTCCACGCAACAGTGTTGTCACGAGGAACAAACCCCTGTGAAGGTAGCCCAGGTTTTCTAGAACACTCTATAAGCACGAGGTCTGGCTAGCCCAATAGCTATAACCACTTCCACACATCACTTTCCAAACTCATGTTGATATTTTCCAATACCTTATGTTGCCAGCTGTTACATGGATGCTTTGGACACGGGTTATCATTCTGTATTCTTGGAGAACAAAGAGATGCAGAATGTATGTCGGTTGAGGTTGAGGTTCTATTTTCTTTGGCTGTACTGGTGCAAGCCAATCGTGTGTCGTACCAGAGACTATCTATGGTTTGGATCGATATCTCACTAACGGACACCTGTGTTTGCCTGATGGGGGGTCCCTGGTTTGAAGAAGCCATCCTGGTTCTGTGGGAGCAGTGGGAGTGCCGGGGTCGGACAGGACAGTGAGTTGAAGGATGGGATGTTGTTGGAACCCCTGACCTTGTGAACTCTGACCTTCCGATGTATCTGCGGCGCATATGCCTCAGAGCTGAGCCTACTTTCTCCCTTTGAAAGTGGAAGGATCCAAAAACAAACAATCCCTAGTCTCTTTTTATTTATAAACCAAACATCTCCTGTTTTGTTATTCGAGAACCCCAAGAGGACGTTGTTTGACATGTCGGTAGTTTAGGCTCATATGCGCTGCCAAAAGATAGATTGAAAACGGAGCGTTCGACATTGTGCCTTCTACCAGTATTGTATATAGGCAGTTCAGCCGTTTCCTCCCCCTGTTCGTTACAACACCGTCTGTCCACCTCCAACCTAAATTCATGAGCTGTGAATTCCTCTCCGTGTGACTGACCGGTGTAAGAGAGTTTCACAGACCCGTCCTTTAACCGAGGAGGCTTCCTGGGTCTTTTATCTTTTTTTTTTTTAACTTGAGTGTTTAAGAGGGCCGCTGGGAGATCTAGGGGCCACAAAGCCCGGTCCACTTGAAGCCCGGCAGGCCTGTGATGCTGTTGAGGCGCAGCGCAGACCGGCATACCTTCAGAGTCTCTCAGAGCTGAGTTATAACCCTTTGGCTGCACACATTTCCTGTGATTCAAGCGCCTTAGGCTCGTTCTGATCAGTGTTCCAGAAATGTCATGTTGAAAGAAAGAAGAAACGATTTTAATCTGTGTCTAATATTGTTGTACAAGACGTTTCGATTGTCGTTAACACTTGAGAAAATGAAGCGCCCCAGCCAAAGGGCCTTTGAGCTTGCTTTGCTGATATCAACAAAGTTAACCACTCTCACCAGCAAAGACTAACACATTTCGGGGAAAGGTTCAGCAGTGTTTCCAACGTTGCTTGTATGTTGACTCATATCTGCCATGTTGTTGTCCAATTTTTCAAACATGACTCAACTATTGTTGCATCGGCAAGCGTGTGAATGGGACAGATGACAAAGCGAGGACCGTTGGCCTGCTTAAAGTCAAAGTGAAGGGTTTCACACCAACCCAAGAGATCATCACAGGGACACATGCTTTGCCGAACAGGATATTAATGAAAGAAAAACACTGGGAATCCTGGGGCTTTTCGTCGTCTCTGATGCACAAGCCATGTGCACACGCACACAGACAAGCACACACACACCCACGCACACCCACACCCACACATACACATACACACACGCAAACGTTCATATTACACATAAGATACCCGCTCACATTACGCACACGCAAGATACACACGCACGTGCACACAGGGATACTTATTTGTTATAAGCGTTGGCTATCCTTTTGGAATGCAGGGTCATGAAGGGTCATTGTATGCAAATGAGGCTCTGAGGTCACGGGAAGGGCCCCTGGGCCCTCGGGGGCCCCGTCCAGCCCGGAGCAGGGCTGAGATCACAGGTCCAGGAGTCTCATGGTTCAGCCACAGGCCATACAGGCTCCACAGAGTGTCTGCTCATATGTTGATGAAAAATCTGCTCTCTTGACAATGAACATATGAGGCAGAGGCCGGCCAAACCCCCCTCCCCCCAACACGCACCCCCCCCCCCCCCCCGGCCCCACTATGCTATGTTATGCTCCTACTCCCCTCAGCTGCCTCCCCACCTCGAACTCCCACATCATCAGATAAATCTGTGCCTCTGTTCCTCTGAGTGACATTATCTCTGGTGAGGTGCACACGCTGAGAGACCCATTCATCATTCGGTGCTTTTTTTATGACACTCGACCAGGAAGATAAATAAGCTTGTATTTCAACGGCGGGCCTGTCCTCCCCCTGCGCTCCCGTGGCTGTGATTGAAAGCAGGCGGCTCCTCCGTCGGCTCCTACCTGCACGCGGGCCTCCGTCAGGTCCGTCCTCAGGGCCAGCTGCTCGCGGGCGTAGACGTCCGGGTAGTGCGTCTTCTGGAACACCTTCTCCAGCTCCTCCAGCTGGTAGCTGGTGAAGGTGGTGCGGTTCCGCCTCTTCTTGCCCTTGTTGCTGTCCCCCGGCCCGTCGCCCTTGAGGTCCAGCGAGGTGGCGGCGGGGTCGCCGGCGCCGCCCGCCGCCCTGTCGGACGGGCCCTTGTGGCCGCCCTGGTCCTTGGCGCTCAGGTAGCCGCCGTCCATTCCCGGGGAGTCAGAGGTGGGCGCTAGGTCAGAGTCGGTCAGGGCCGAGCTGCTTTTACCTGCAGGGGGGGGGGCGGAGCGGAGGGAACAGCATTGTTATTACTGGTGGCGTTATTTAAACGTCAAGCCGTGAACGAACAATCGTTCACATCGTTTGTCGTGTGCTCTCGAGGAACTATAAAGACAAAGTAAGACGGATGCGTGTGTCAGGGATATTCGATTTTGTGTTTATACACGATTTCCTGAGACTTGAGGTATCGTTTGTGAGTATTTGAAGATCGAGGCAGTAATGGATGAGTTTTGATAGGCCGAGGCGAAACAGAATGACTTGCTCTAAGTGGTCGTTTATGTGAACAATTGTGTGAATGGGCTGTGTAATCTGCTGGGAGAGCGTTTCAGTTCATATATCATGCAGTTGTTTGATGGGGAAAAGACATGTTGGCTGCAGCTCCACCTTGTTTCCTTCTGGATTTTAGTCATTATTGAAACCATACATTTCATATTTTCGGTCCGCAGAGCTGCAAAGTCACCTGGCAACCTTCTTTCAACAGGCATTTGATGTTCGTGATTCTTTTGGCCGTGGAAAAGTCACACTCTTTCTGTCCACCTCTCTCTCATACACGCACACATATACACACACACACACACACACAAACACACACACACACACACACACACACACATGCACACGATCCCCATGACTCCCGCGTGCCTGAACAAACTTCAGACAACTTTACTGATCGTAAATTTCCATAGCCCTGCGTGTGTCAGTCTGCTATCCGAGGTTGGCAGCCAACTGCACAATGTTCCTCAAGCCTTAGTCTTCGACAGCACCATTCCCATCCTACTCTCCAGTCAGGACAAACATCAGTTATACACCATGGCTCCTTTTTTAGATGTTTACATACACATGCATCACTCAGTTGTGTTGGAAACTCTTCCTGCCATATTTCATATGTGGATGTTTATATAGTGGTTTCAGGTTTGACTCAAATGGGCAGTTGAGTATTGCCAACGCTCCCTGGGAAGTGTCCTTCTCTTGTGCTTTCTAGTGGGGACAGAGAATACTATGCACTTTAATGGAACGGTTCGGTTGTCCTGTTGCTGTCAGGAAGAATATCAATCAATTTCTTTGATTTGCATAAATCAAAAGGAACAATCCTGGAACTTCTGGGGCACACTTTTTTAAATTCGTACACACACACACGTTCACGTCATGCAACCATGCACGTGTGCACTTGTACACACACAGGAATTGTACAACAGAAAACAAGATTTCTTGCGAAGGCCAAACAGGGAACAGATCTCAAAGAAGCATGCAGTAGAGACCAGGAGGCCGTTCTGTTGCCAGCATCAATTCCAACCTTCACAATGCTCCCTCACTCTAGACCTGCTGAGGCTCACGCCTGTTATCATTGGCGACCAGACCCTGCAAAAAAAATTTCAGTCGTGTTAGTCACTAGTCTAATATGCCCTGGCGTTTTACTGACGTGACTAGTGACAAGATGAACATGTAATAAACACATTGTTGAAGGGTTTGTGTACTCCCATAGCCTCTGGATGCCGCTTATCCCCAACCTTGCAGGATACCTGGCCTTTCACTGGTATTGTGTGTGTGTGTGTGTGTGTGTGTGGGGGGGGGGGGGGGGGTCAGAACCAATGTTATGGTGGAGGAGTCTCACAAGATCCTAGCATTTCTTTGCTGGCCAAATACTGACAGATCCTGTTAGGCATGAAAGGACCAAGAGCATTTCTTTTTATTCTCCCAAGCACAAATATGCTCTGGTTATTCCATCATGTCTCCCCCCCCCCCCCCCCCCCCCCCCCCCAAAGGTCCCCCGACTCTGCCTGTTTGAGATCTGGGGCTTTTCCTTCCCCCCGCTGATCAAAGGCCCTTGTTTATCCGCTATGCCACTGGCGGCTTAGGCAGCGCTGGTGTATGGTGACACTCTCCTTCTTGTTATCCCTGCCATCAGAACATCGTTGCTGGTTCGGGGGTGCTACCCCGAGGTGAACACTTGGGGGGGCAGGGCCAAACCCCTCTCAGCATCCTGATTAAACAAGGAAACGCCCGGAGATGGTAATTGTGCTTTTTTTTTTATGTGATCCCCATTAAAAAAAAATGTTATGTAAGTAAGTACATTAAGGTCCAGTGTGTATAATTCTATTGTAACTAGCGGTGAGGTTGCAGACACTAAACAACTGGATAACCCTCCTTTTCCAACAACTACGGTGGCCTGTATTTTGTAAAGTTCCAGTAAGTATTCCTGTATTGAGAAAAGCAACATTCATTTTAATCGCACCACTGTAAATCGTTGACGGCTCAAAAATTGGTTTAAACAATTACAATCGGGTATCTTTGTCACATTGAGCGTGGTCACTGTACATGGTGTAGGACATCTTTCTGTATCTGTAGTGATAAACTACATTCATGGACCCACAATTATCGTTATCTTTTATAACTATTGATCATTCACCTGATAGCAGTCAGCGCTACAAGCCAATGTTTACTTGCACTGCGGTACGTGAATATTGGATGCTTTTGAATACATGATAGTGTGCAGGTGTATCGCAACAGTTTTGTTTTAGATAGGCCTACCAGCTTTCTCTGAAACTGTGATAGGCTATTTTAAATAATCGAATGGGTAAAACCCATCTCTAAAATCTAATCTCGCCAAAACTTGGATGAATGAAAGAATTCACCACCATTTATAATAATCCCACTCATCTGCGAACTGCCTTCCGCCACACTATTTTACACTTGGACTAAATAGTAAAACTATAATTGAATCCTCTCGGCAGATTTTGCTGGAGGGACGGAGAATGCTCGTCTTCACTGGCTATATGAGACATGTCCTAGGGAGGGTTAAGCTTCTAAGACAATTCTAGTATAACGCCACGGTGTGTGTGTGTGTGTGTGTGTGTGTGTGTGTGTGTGTGTGTGTGTGTGTGTGTGTGTGTGTGTGTGTGTATGTGTGTGTGTGTGTGTGTGTGTGTGTGTGTGTGTGTGTGTGTGTGTGTGTGTGTGTGTGTGTGTGTGTGGATGAGTGGTGCTTCGTCTGGCCAGAAGTGGAATTTGATGTATGCTCTGCATCCGAGACAGTTAAGCTTCTAGGCCACATAGTATGACGTCACATTGTGTGGCACATCCCATGCACAACGTCACTCATTATAACTTCAAGAAAAACGAAGTTGCTTGAAAATAATCACCAATGGGATGTTGTCATGCAGATACAACGCACCCTTTTTTGCTTCAAACGCATCCTCTGTGGAGCTGTTTGTCCGTTATGGGCTACTGTAGAAACATGGTGGTGCAACAGGTGGGCTGCCATTGATGAGGGCCCGCTCCGTTTATATATATGGCTCATTCTATGGTCACGAACACACAACAATTCATATTTTCATGGGATTATACACTAATTAAAACAAACCTATTAATATTATATTTCAATTTCCGTAAAGTCTGTTCCACTCGATGCCACTCAATACTACAAACTAAACACCTTTAAATGTATTTATACATTTAAGGTGTCTGTTGATTGTGCTGCCAGCTGTACTAGGGCTGACATTAACTTCCAGTTAACTTCGAACGACAAAATGATGCTTAATATTGACAAATTTTGGGTGAAAAACAAACAATCAATTAGCATACACTTTTTCACTATAATGAGCCATGTAATCACATTCCACAACTTTTTTTTGGATGAACATGAATTCCACAACAATGTTTTCACACCTTCCTAATTGTTATTCTAACTATGCTCGTATTTCTATAGGTTTATGTGCATCGGCTGGGCTTTCATGGTCGGTTGCGGGACGATGAAGGGCCCCTCGTTAAATCTCAGCCGTCCGACACTCGGGTGTGGACAGCCATTACATTATACACAGTTGAAAACTGCAGGGGAAACATCAAAGTGTCATTTAAATGGCTGTTAAGCGATGTGGTGCCTGCTTGCACCACACATTGTATGGGGTGGCGTGGGTCAGCCTACTGTGTTTAATGAACACCATCAATTAGGCCCAAGGAACAGCCTGACATGAAACGAGAGAGAAATACCTCCACAATAATTACTGAAATAAATGATTAAAAACTAACACAGAACTCACACAACTATAGCAGAGTAAGTTTGTTTTACCTTGCAAGGACAGGGGCTAAGATCTCATGAACTTGGTTTCCTTCCTTGACAGTGGGTTGAAAAATAAAATAAAAACAGCAGCTCAGATGTTAATGGATAAGAAATTCTATACAGGTCTCCTTTAGTGACCGACGAACATGTAGAAATCCACTTTGAGTTTCCAAGAACACGAGCAAAGAGGGATGGTCCACCATTCATCTCATTGGGCTTTAGAATATGACGACTGTGTCAAAACAATGACTGCACACAGGAGCACCGGAGAGACTGATAACTCACCTCTCTATTTGTGTATATCCTTAGTCTCTCTCTCTCTCTCTCTCTCTCTCTCTCTCTCTCTCTCTCTCTCTCTCTCTCTCTCTCTCTCTCTCTCTCACTCTCTCTCTCTCAATCTCTCTAAATCCATCCCACTGGAGGCTTTCTCTCCAGTATTCTGCTCTCTGTCTGACACTCTAAGAACAAACATAACTCTCCTCACATTTTCAGTATTTATTATCTGTTCAAGATCGATGCATCCATGTTGCATGTATTTTTTCTTAAAACAATAATTTCCAGCCCAGAACAAGTTCACATCAGCCTATTTTCTCTAACGATGAGTGAAACAGGTTATACTGTATATTCCTGCAAGACACAGAATGAATCCACCCATGCAGTCACTCTCATTCAGCCGTGCAGCTCCTAAGCCAAATCCCATACAACTAAAACAAAAAAACTCAAGCAAAGGGTAAAACGATCCTGAGCCCATGTCACCTCCACTCATGTCATCAACCTGCTGACGTGGGCCGTGTCTGGGCTGTGGCGGCCGTGCCAGGGGCTGGTTCCCATTACAGCCCCGCTGCCCCAGCCACTCAATGGAGACGGCCATTAGGAATGGTTAGCTATAGGCTAAAGGCATGTTGTTTGGTGCACGGAGACCAGATGACAGGCTCAACGCCAGGGCCTGGTGCATACTGACTGATCTCCGTCCCACCGCAAGCAGCACCACACGTTGAACAGAGCTGATTTCAGCTAAAGGAGAAACGGTATAATGGTTCTGCACACTGTTAAGTGCAGTATCTCTTCAATTGAAGGTTGTATCAACTGCAGTCTGATGGGGGAATATAATAGCAACATATACAGAGGAAACAAATGAAACAATGCCGTTAGGATTGCATCCAGAGGATTTATTTTATTTTGTTTTAGGTTAAATCTGTATTGGATTTAACTGGAGCCAGAATGTTGCAAAAGGTTCTGCTTCAGGCCCTGGGGTTTTAAATTGATTTTCTCTGGTGCTCTTAAAGGCCCTCGCCCTCCCTCGTTCCCTCTCTTCTCTTTCTCGCTCTTGCGCTCTCTCTCTCTTTCGCTCACTCTGACTCTCTGTCGTTCTCTCTTTGACTCTCTCTCTCTCTCTCTCTCTCTCTCTCTCTCTCTCTCTCTCTCTCTCTCTCTCTCTCTCTCTCTCTCTCTCTCTCTCTCTCTCTCTCTCTCTCTCTCTCTCTTTCTCTTTCTCTCTCTCTCTCTCTCTGTTCACCCTTCAATGTTAGAAGATACAAATAAATACATTTGTGAATGTTTATTGCGCATGATTTATGAAAGATATTGAATAACCATTATGATATAATGACTTCAACTAGGTTTATGGTGATGTAATTGTCTGTCTTAGTACTGCATATTGTATAATGTAAGCATACAGGCTTGAATACTTTATAATCACAAGCATTATTCGATTAAACTTATTTGATTCCTTGGTTTACTATTTGGTTTAATATTGACAGACTTTTCTTACTTATTTGGCCTACTTACTTTTTTACCCAAAATCAACTTTGATGTTTGCAAACAGCCCCAAATAATGAATTTTCCAGTAAATTAAAATGTGTATTGTCGACAATGTATTGTATTCGATTATTAACACATCTCAAGTAATTGAGTGATAACGTCGGACTATTTATTATTGCGTCGGAGAGTTGAGGGAACTTAATTGGAGACGGTATGAAAGTTATGGAGGCGCAAATGTCATCCGCAAATCATGTGTCGCTGACATATGATTTGCGTTATCGCTCGAACTCTCGCAGCGCCGTTCTCCTTTCTTGTCTCCATTCTGGTGTTTTACGCAACTGTATCACTCACTGCTGTCGGAGGACTTCCATCGCGGAGTTTCCCATCTGCCTCACATATTTCTCTTTCTCAAAAGTTGCATAAGATAACAATTACACGCAGTAAAACTAGTGGATGATGCAAGCTGAAACGAAACAAACGCTGAAGTGCATAAAGAATGTCCTTTTGCAATCATCTTTAGGCTAAGAGATTTATGGTGCACATGATTTCAAGTGAGGAAACCTTTTTTTTTTTTTTAAATGTCCTTCTAATGTTGTGTCAGTTTGATTTAAATCATCTCGATGGATATTTAGCCTGCATAATATTCAGAATAACAAACTGAAGACTTTTTTTTCGGGGTTTGGTTTGGTTAGAGACATTCACTCACTACTTTCGATGACTTAAAAGAAGAAGAAAAAAAGATTGTCATGTATATTGTCATGTAGGCCTAAACTTTACAGAATTCTAAATACATTTTTATATTAGGTCTATTGTTTTTTAATAAGTGGAATATTTGAGTGGGGCACCTATTTGCGTTAGTTATTATCATTAGCGTTTTTATTATTATTATTAGAATCATAATAATTATAATCATAAATATATTAGTATCATTATTGTATTTTGTTCTTTTTTTTTACTTTAGTTGTGCCCCGGACTGCGATTGGCCAACGCAGAGTTACCATGCATGTGATGATCAAATAATGGCCTACTAATCTTTTTATTAGACCTTCTTTAATTAAATGAAAGCAGAAATATTCTTGATAACGTCTGCACGACATTTGTGTACTTTTCCCTCCAATAAATTGATCGTCTTTCGATTCAAATTTTCCACGCATGTGTCGTGTACAAAAAAGGTGTTTGCAATTTCCAATAGGCCTACTATATTATCTATAGGCCTATCTGAATGCTATATTTTAGCTGACTGAGCATTGAGCAAGCTCGACCACAAGTTGTTCGATGCAGCGATGTGCGATAATTATCAATTAACCCTCCAAATTGACTGTCCACCTTATTGTTTTCCCACTTTTATTTGTCCTCAGCAGAACGGTCATATCAAGAAATTACATCAAATTGACTATTTCCTTTTCCAATTATGCTATTTCCTTTTTTTTTTTTAAATAAGAAATTAAATACCGACAAAAGAAATTCTCTATGAATAAAAGCATCTGCTTAATGGACAAATGTAGGCTAAATGTATGTCTTTATGATTTAGCCTCTACGTACCGAGCAAAGTCACAAACTTAAGACATATAGGTTCACTGACATAACAATCAAGTTAAACCGAGTGTCAATAAACGTGGTGGTCCAGAGACCCCTTTATACTGCTGTCTGAAAACGTGTTAACTCAATTGTCCTATTCACTTTTAAAATTGAGGACTGCAATGAAGATTATCGCATTAAACGAAGCTTTAATTCGATCATCAAATGGGAAAACGTGATAGTTGTGTAGAAGCCACTCGTTAACGACATGACAGTGATCGTCCAGTGATAGTCTGCAGCCCACAATTCATTCTGTATAGAAACAAATTGGACCCACATTTGACTTGGTGGCCCCATTGGAGGATGGAGACGTATGGGTTTGGGGCATTGCGCGAAACGATAGAAATGTGTTCGACAAAGAATAGACAAACCCCAAAAAAAGCCAACTAGATAAAAAAACAAACACACCAGCAGACGTGTTTTTTGGGGTGCGTTGTGCATCGCATCGTACTCACCATAGCAGTGGATGAGCGCGCCGTTGTGTCCCTGGTGAAGTTTGGCTTCCTCGGAGGGGGTTTTGCAATAAGATCTCTGCATGAAGAGGTGGTGTTTGCTGAAGGTGCCTTCCCCGACACTGGCATCCAATGACTGATGAATGCCCTCCTGTTGGAACGGACCGCGGGACTTGTCTCCGTACGCGTGACCTTTGTGGGGCCAGATCGCCGGGCTGAAGGCTTTGCTGTCCCCCGTTTGGGACGTCCTGAACGCGTTGCCTTGGTGCTCCCTACCTTGCGTTGCGGAGGAGCTGTAATACGGATCCATGGATGTCATGTCGCTGTATGAAACACACGCCTCTGCCTCCATGCCTACAAATGTCAAAGGAAGGAAAAAATAAAGTCCAAGCTTTCGTTTTTTTTTCCTTCTTCTTTTTTTTTTTCTTTACTTTCGGAATGGGTAGCGAACCGATACCCTCTCTCCCCGACCTCAAACCAATGAACACAAATACGCGTGCGCGTACACACACTCAAGCGACTCGGCTTACACTCGGCTGCAGCTGGCTCTGATTATAACACGATTCAGATCTTTTCCAGGAACCAAACACCCAAACCCCCCTTCAGGTTGACAACAGTGAGCCGAGCGGTACGTCGGTTCTCAGAGGAACGGGACCCAGATCTCCTCGACGCTCCGAGGCGATGCTGTGCAGATGAACTCTCTCTCCTAAGTGATTGCGATGATGAAATGGAGGGCTGAGGTCAAACATTTGCAGAAAAAAAGTGAAGCACGATATATAGGGCTCGACACATGACATTGATTTGATTAGGATATGAACATGGGCCATAACTGGTGCTACTGGGGCGGAGAGGGCGCGATTTTACGCATCGTTTTCCACGGTTCATCGGGACAGGGGATCCATTCTTGGCCCATTGTATTTTTGGATCCGCCTGTTTGATTGATTGAGGCACCTATCGGCCTACACTCCCGTTGAGCCCACATAAATGTTCCGAGTCGTTTAGAGTTTCAAATTAGTTTTAAAATATATGCCAGTAATATTATTATTATTTATGTTAAGAAGTAGGACTTGGCCGATATCCCAATTGTAAAAAGGATATAAATAATATTTATAAAATTGCATGAAGCCGTCTGAGTTATTTGTAGGTTAAATTACAATACAACACCCTGACTAGAATAGGCTAGGTAGGCTTTTATGCAATATTTATATTATTCCATTTCCTGAATAAAATGATACACTGTGTGTGCGTGTGTGTGTGTGTGTGTGTGTGTGTGTGTGTGTGTGTGTGTGTGTGTGTGTGTGTGTGTGTGCGTGTGCGTGTGTGGGTGTGTGTGCGTGTGTTTGTGTGTGTGTCCCTATATAGGCCTATGCTAAACAAAAAAATGGACAATGGTTAGCATTTCTTTTTCGATTGTGCGAAAATACTGGATACTGCTGTTGATGTTTTGAATTTGATAAAGGACAGATAGACTTAGGTCACAACGAATGTTATTAAAGGCCTAATAACGTCATAACCTAGTCTTGTATGCAATTTTAAATTTAATGTTACAATTATCATAGCTTGTCTTTTATTTATTCATAACCTCTCATTGCTATAATATTATCTCAATATTTATTAATCGAAATAAAACACACATTGTCAATAAATATCAAAAGCTATATTAAACCCATATATTGGCCCCGGTGTGACGAATTATGGATAATTCATTAATTAAAGACTGGGTTGGTAATGACTTGACACCTTCATAGGAATATAGGCCCTCAGTGAGCTAGGGGCCCTCTTCACAACCTTTTACATCTGAATTACCATCGTAGGGTTTTGGAATACTAAGTTGAGTTAGTTCCTTGTCAGATAAAATATTGCACTGCATTCACGCACGCATAAAATCATTAATTTAGTCGATAATTTGTTCATGGTTAACGGTAAACGATACTTCTAGATAAGACATAAGCTTAACATTGTTAGCGCATTGTCGACTCTTCATCCAGTGAATAGTGATTTCGCATGGTACCAACACCGCCCTACCAAAAACACATAATTTGGTCCCTCCCCAGACAGCAAAAGAGCGTTGAATCAACGGTGAATCAACCTCCGTATTTTCAACCAAAACACGTTGAATCAGCGTTGAGACCGGGCGTCGATTCAACGTCAGTTTGCTCATACTGTCCACCGTCGATTCAACGTTGAATGGGAGGTCAACGACGACGGTGTGTCGATCCCTTTTCAACCTTTATTCAACGATTATGGTCGAATTTTGGTCGATTCAACGGCAGTTTGCTCATACTGTTCCAGGTCGATTCAACGTTGAATGGAAGGCGGCCGACGACGGCGCGTCGACCCCTTTTCAACCTTTATTCAACTAGTGATTATGGTCGAATTTTGGTCGATTCAACGGCAGTTTGCTCATACTGTTCCAGGTCGATTCAACGTTGAATGGAAGGCGACCGACGACGGCGCGTCGATCCCTTTTCAACCTTTATTCAACTAGTGATTATGGTCGAATTGTGGTCGATGTTGGTTCTTCACTCACTGATTTATTTAAAGGACATCATGATATGACTCTACAATTAAATTAGGATTTTAAGGCTACTGAATCTCCTTCAAGGCTCTAATGAATATATGAATACACAGAACATAGGCTATTGTTGTCAAACATATTGTAGCGGCGGCCAAGAAACGCACAGTCAGGCTTTATTTAACTGTAGTTCTGCGCCCCGTACACCCCTCGACGCAGACTACTTTTATTAAAATCCTCTCACATAGAGCACCCAACAAACAAACATGACACAACAACGGTGGCGACAATAATGAACAATACAACGTGATAACCGAACACGAACAACCCAAACCCAATTAACCCTATTATTCTAACGAATATAATTATTATTTACACACACACATTCATTCATGGTCGAGGATCCTGCGGCGCCTGAAAATAAATAGAGGAATATTAACATAAGCAGTATAGGCTACAAAATGAGTCCAGCAATACGACTGAATGAGGTTTGTTTCAAACTACGCCATGCGCCCGTGACTTGCATTGTATGGAGCCAGTTTCCTGCCATAATTCAAACCTGAAAAGAAAAGTTTCAAAGGCTTTTAAGTCTGGGTTTGAAAACTCAACACCTTGTAAAAAAGGTTTTGCAACACTGAAAAAATACATTATAACCTGAAAAAAATTCAAACTGTAAAAATGATTTTGTGTTCTATTTTATCTTCTTCATCATTTTCACCAACACATTTTCAAAGTATTTTTTTTTTTCCACAAACATGTTTTCAAAGTTCAAACAATATCACCAGCGCATTTGCATAGTTTCAAATCTGGCACTGTTCTAACAGTGTATTTCATTGTTTCCCGGTTTTGAAACCTTGTAAATGCAAACAGGTGTTCATACATTGAGAAATAAGTTTTGAAAGGTTGAATATTTATTTTTAAAAACTTGTAAAGGTGTATGTTTACGCCATTGCAATGTATTTTTTCAGAAGTGACTTATCAGCACTGACTTTTCAGAGATTCGACCACACAGGCGCAAGCTTTGAGTCACGTGAATATTGGCAGTGTTCTGTCGCGCATTTGTTTTGAAACTCCTGACAGTCTCTGAAGAAAAGGGTTAGCAACCAATAGGTTTAGAGATAAATGGTCCCGCCCCCAGGAACGTTTTCTTTTTCTTCAGACTGTCAGGAGTTTCAAAACGAATGCGCGACAGAACGCTGCCAATATTCACGTGACTCAAAGCTTGCGCCTGCATGGTCAAATCTCTGAAAAGTCAGTTCTGAAAAAAGACATTGCAATGGCGTAAACGTACACCTTTACATGTTTTTAACACCTGTTTGCAGAATCCCATTTACAAGGTTTCAAAACCGGGAAACAATGAAATACACTGTTAGAACAGTGCCAGATTTGAAACTCTGCAAATGCGCTGGTGATATTGTTTGAACTTTGAAAATGTGTTGGTGAAAATGATGAAGATAAAATAGAACACAAATCATGTTTACAGATGTTTGAATTTTAGTGTATAACTCTTTGAAACTTTTTTTTTCAGGTTGGAATTATGGCAGGAAACTGGCTCCATAGCATTGCGCTCTCGAAATGCATTTTGGGTCCGTCCGTTCAGACCTGTCCATGGTTCAGAGTCGCACTCGCGACGCTCATCCGTCGAAGGACGCATGGTGTGTGGAACAAGCGTACATAGGCCTACCTGATCGCGTTCATTTGTTCGCCTCCCTCCACCTCCCTCTCTCTCCGGTGCATATTTAAGCCACTTCTTCAGTGTCCCTGAAAAAACAATATGGGTGGTCCCTGGCAGCTGTTTTTGGAGTGCAGCTGAAAGAAAGAAAGAAAGAAACAAACCCGGTCAAGAATTACCAACATGGCGACGGTAAGCTGTAACATGGCCATGGCCATTTTTTGCATAGTGCACCAGGCAAAAAGTCAGCAATTTGTTTCCTAACCACAGACCCTTAACGCTGTTGCGCAGTGCATTGGTTTCACTGTCCTCTCAGTCTCATTTTACTGCACTATGGGTTACCACATCGACTCCATCCCAGTTACTTCTTTGATTACAGAATGCATGCATGCAGGGTTAAATTGGTAGGCTACGGGACGACGCTGAAGTTGGCATCCGATTCGCAGCATCCGATTCGGCAGCTGGTCCACTTTAAATCGGTCCTTATTGAAAACCACTACACCTAGACTCTTCAAATCTGGACTAAATGATCACAGTGAGGCTATACATTATGTAAAACATAGTTTCAGATTTGTGAGCCTTTACCCTATTTGTGAAATGCAATAAAGGCACATTTATTGCTTTTTAGGGGTCCAGACCGCATTAGAACTGATCCTGATTAAAAACCACTACACCTAGACTCTTCAAATCTGGACTAAATTATCACAGTGAGGCTATACATTACATGTGAAAATGCAATACAGGCTCATTTAGGGGTCCAGACCGCATTGCATTTTCACAAATAGGGTAAAGGTTTCAAAAATCTGAAACTATGTTTTACATAATGTATAGCCTTACTGTGATAATGTAGTCCAGATTTGAAGAGTATAGGTGTAGTGGTTTTCAATCAGGACCGATTTGAAGATTCTAAGTGGTTTTCAAGCCGAATCGGATGCTGCGAATCGGATTCCAACTTCAGCGTCGTGGCTACGGGCATGTATGCCCGTAGCCCGACATACCACTCGTAGCCAATGCTAGCGGAGTAGCGCGCTGTTACATTCTTATGTGAATGTAGGCTTTCGGTGCAAGATAGCTAGATAGTAAAAGTAAAATAACGTCAAACTAAAGTGTTCTATAGTGCTGACTGATAGTCCAAGAGTGCAGTGCAGAATATTGTCAGTGTTAAAAGCATTGCTGCATCTGGACACAAAACTGAGATCGCATAGTAGCCTATGAATGGACTTTTTCTGATTTTACATGAAATAAGCATAGCTCAGAAGACTACCCATAGTGCATATTAAAAAATCGACTTGCTGGTTTAAAAGCATTTATTTTAATCAGTGGTATCTGTGTCTAATGCTTGTGTGGTGTGACTGAGTTTTGACAAACATACCGAACAGTACATCACTAAGGACAGTGCTTTTAAAGGCTTCCTTGAAGCCTTTCCCTGCCCAGTTGAAGCGACACGCCAGGTTATTTGTTAGGCCACTCTGCAACATCCTTCTTACGGCCTCTTCTGCAGTGTGCCCTCCAATTAGACTGAATGTTAAGATCTGACAAGACATAATAAACCAACAAACAAGTGAAACATTGATAATTATAACATGTATAATTACAATATCTCCCAAAAGTGAATAGGCCTACACCCCTCCCATTTTTGCAAATATTTTATTGTATCTTTTCATAGGATAACCCTTGGCATGAAACTTTATTATAACTTAAACTAGTCATTATACGTATTGTAGAGAACTATAGATTTATTGTCCTCAGAATATGACTAAAAACGCATCCATTAACAACTAAACAGCTGGCCACATAACTGAGTACACTTAATTATGAACATGACCATTGCGCCCATAGTGACAATAAATCTTATCGTAATCTACAAACTCTACACGGACTTCTTTAAGTTACATCAAAGTTTCATGTCTATAGAGTTATCCCATGAGAAGATACATTAAAACATTTGAAAAAATGGCTAGGGTTTTGTGAGATACTGTATATGTACCAATTTAGGTTAGGTGAACTTCTCACTGTTTCACATAATGAGTAATGTGTTAATTTTGTTTTGAAAGATAATTCCTACAAATACTGAGTGATGTAGTGGATGGCTGGAAAGAAGAGGTATGGTTTTATTAATTTACACATATACTTTGACTAGCTTTTGGGTAGTGCAGATTTGTACCTACCATCTTTTGTTTTTCGCAGGGGGTTTCTCTCATAACAGCCTCTGCTAATTGAAACTCCTCCATTGTCCTCAGAGGCAGCTTGATGGACGAAGCGGCAGCTTCTGGTGCTACCGGCCTCACCATCTCTCTCCTAAGCGCCCTCACTTCACTCCCCAGGTTGGTAATTTCCGCTTTCATCAATTTATTTTCTTCCAGCACTTTGGAAAGCAGCTCCACAACTTTAGATATTCCCATATCTGTTTATAGAAGTTACTTATTAGAAATGTTTTCTGGGGTTTGGTGTACTTTGGTGTACTTTCCCATTTCATCTTAATTATAATGTGTATGATAATGATGAAAACAATGGTTAGAATGTTTGTCTCCTCGACTTACCATGCAATAGCTGGTGGCTTGGTTGGACTGTATCTATATTCAAAAGTCATTGATTAGTGTCAAGTGCCAATGATTATATATTTTTTTCAAAGTAGTGTATTTAAGGAAGAGTTTGTAAGATTTACCTTGTAAGAAATTTATATAAATACATGTTCAATCAATACATGTTGAAATTAGTTGTTCTACTGACGCCAAAACCTACCTAGATGTAGTAGCTCAAGTCTCTGGCTGCCATTTGATTGAGCTGGAATAAAAAAGTCATGTTATTGTGTGTAAGTTACAATATTTTAAGTTTTACTTGTTCAACCATCAGTTAGCCTGATATCGAGGAAGTTTGGCTTGGTCCTGGGATGCTGTGTGTGTGTGTGTGTGTGTGTGTGTGTGTGTGTGTGTGTGTGTGTGTGTGTGTGTGTGTGTGTGTGTGTGTGTGTGTGTGTGTGTGTGTGTGTGTGTGTGTGTGTGTGTGTGTGTGTGTGTGTGTGTGTGTCTTTACTGCACAAGAGGAATGGCTTTGTATGCAGTTGGGTAGTCCTTCATCCAGTCAGACCAACAATGAAATGTGTCAAAAAAACGTGTTGGTTTGAAGCAATGATCAACGGGGAAGATGGGGAAAACTATGTATGAGGAACAATTATTTAAAGTAAAATTACCTCTTTGGGTGGTCGATGGCCCAAATAGCCACTCACTATTGATGTCTGAAAAAAATGAAACACTTCAAAACTGAATAAGAGAGCCAAATGGTATTTCTAACATATGTGTTAAACATGGTGTTGTTTCAAATGGTGCTTCAAAGTACCATTTGTACTGGCATTAACCAGTAAACACATGCAACATATTTTTACCTACCTGGCCCTACATCTACAGATTGTCGTGCTGTTTTCCTTGGGGGGGGTGGTGCCTCGTCATCAGTGTCCACACCTTGAAGCATAGTAAGTGCCAGTTTAGACAAAATTTACAAAATGGGCAGTCAAACAGCCGTTTCTGAAATATTTATATTTTAATTTCTAAAATGTTTCATTGCTGTTCAGTTTAACTCTAAAGGTCTGCACCTTCAAAAAAGTGTTGCGGCGGGCCCGTAGTGGTCTGGACTCTTCCAGCTGGCTCCTGCAGGTAGCGTGAGTTTGGCCTTTGGAACAAATCAAGGACAGTCATGGCAGTCAGTGGGTAACACCAGAAATATTAACAGAGAACATATACATTTATGCATTTAGCAGATGCTTTGAGCTGAAGCGATTTACAACAAGAGGACTAACATTTAAGCTACAACACTATTTAAAACCTTGCTAAGAGTGCCAAAAAGTGCCACTAGTCACCCGAAAACTGTCTGAAGTTTAAGTGCAATAGAAAGATGGAAGAGAGTGCATTGAAAGTTAAAAAGTGTTAGGACAAGAGTCATTCTAGGAAGAACTGAGTTTTCAGGAGCTTTTCGAAGGTAGTGAGGGATGATAAGTTGCCTGTGGATGGTTCAGAGAACTGCCTGCTATTAGCAGCCACTTTGTCAGTAAAGAATGAAGCATAAGGTTCTGCTGTGAGGTTTGTAGCAAGAGGGGAAAGGTTTAGTAGATATTTGAAAGTAGAGAACAGTTTCCGGGTGTCAGTTGTATTGTGAATCTCAGTTGTAATGTGAATTTTTCGCTGCTGTGACATTGTAAGCAAAAGATGATAATAGTTACTGGTATTGTGTTAAATCTGATAGGTTATTAGTTTTATGCCATTCTCTCTCAGCAGCCCATGAGGTTAGAGCGCATCGATTGAAGGGAGTCGTTTATCCAAGGAAGGGGCTTAGAGGGTTGGGAGGGTCTGATGGATAGCGGGAATGTGTGGCCCAATTCACCTCTGGAGAGGAGAACATTTTTTGTTTTTTTACCTTTTTTTCCTTCTGATAGGGTCTTCAGCCTCTGACTGTATGTCTGATGTTAAACACAGTAAGGACTTTTTCAGGTAGTCCTTTGCCTTAACATATGTTGCTGAAAGTGAATGGCATGCATTAGTGAAATTTAGCAAGTTGAATCTTATAGAAACGTTTTCATATGCAGCATTTTTCCTTACCACAGCTAACCAAGACCCTCACGTCACCGTGCACGTCCCACGCTGCACCTGGAGGAAGGTGGTGCGCGACTGCCTTCTGGAGGCGGTTATGATCGTAAGAACTAGGAGGCCAGAAACAATTCCATGACTCCCCTGCCTCCTCCAACCAGCTGCTTGGCACTATGGTAGTGCTCCTATCTTTGAATTCGACGACCTTCCACACCTGTGCCATCTGAAAATAAAAAATCGCTGTGTTTTGAGTGTGAAAAATAAGCCTTAGAAATATATTTGGCCTATATATCAGTCATTGTTGTTATATATAACATAGTGTGTATGTTGCAAGATCAACAGTGATCACAGTTGATCACAGTCTCAGAAATATTTGGCCTGTTAAGCCCTTTGAGACTGTAATGGTGATTAAGGGCTATACAAATAAAATTTAATTGAAAATTGAATAACTATCATAAGTGGTGAGAGAACTGCATACACCAGCTTAACTTGGGTGAAGACGTACTCTGAAACCTGTCGTCTCTAACTACTATCTAAGCCTAACTATCTACAACCTAACTATCTTCAAAGGCTTGCCGGGCTCGAGGCAAATGCCCCCTCCCCAGAATTACCTTCTCAAAAACCAAAAAAATAGAAAGAAAAAAAAAGCACTTCGCAGGAAGAGTATACAATGCTACTCAGCTGAAGCACTCTAACTACTCAGATCATTCACAGCTGATTTACAGCAGTTTGTCACCACTCAGATATATATTTTTTGGCTATTTGTCGTTTTTTTTTTTTTTTTTTCATTCATTAATTCGATTTTAGGACTGGTGTATTTTATATAAAGAAAATTCAATAACAAAAAAATCTTTTTTTTTTTCTTTTTTGGATTGCAGAAGACAAGGAATTAGGATTGGTGAAGAAGAGGGATGGCAACATAATGGTTTTGGTCTGGAAAAAGCACACATTTTCTGCTGACATCCCCAAGGAGCTCAACCTCAAGATCATCTACCAACGTATGGACCTGAAAACAGCCTATTCGAGAGGAGGGGCAGGGATATGTGAAATGGGATTCCTTGTACCCAAATCGTCTGTAGATGATGAAGACTGAACCAGAGGATAGCACAATGTTTTGGACCAGTCCAATATCCTGTCCTACTGCTATGCAGTTGTTCCCAGTCTTTGTTGACAGGCAGAAATCTGTTGTTACTACCTTTCTGTACTGTTTGGCAGTACTGAATTGCAGAGGCAAAGGACCATCCTTGTGCATTTCGTACAAAAGGGGCTGCTTACTTGGAGGTGGAGTAACAGTTTGAGGCACCTCTGACAGTCTCTTGACTACCTGTTGTAATGGTAGTTGAGGCTTTCGCTACATTTTTTTTACTTTTCCAAGGAAGTTTTCATAAGGAAATGCAGAGACACGGTCAAGGGCACCAAACTGTTTGTACACATCAGCTAGATGTATCACCTGATGAACTGTAAATACAATTTCTCCTTGACCATATAAATCTCCAAAGCTTTTAACAAATGCTGTTAGGACTCGATTGGCAAAATCAATCATGGGTGCAGAGAGGTTGGGGCTGAGTAATAAGAACACACCCACGGAAAACAACAGGAAGTTCTCAAAAATCTCTTCTGGTAGATTGTGCTTTAGGACCACAGGTCCACTGTACATCATGAACTGCCTTAGTTCTGTAGCCTTCCATCTTTCGATCTCTGTCAGCTCTCGTGGTTTTCGGGCAAATTCAGATGGAATATGGGGACGGAGTGCAATCAGTTTAGATGATATAGCTGAGATGACATTAGATGGCTGTCTTATGGCCAGGTTTTTGCCCTTCATCCAGAAAATAATGAGTTTTTTTGTTACACCCAAACAGCAGAGGTGCATGTAATCAATGGGAAACTGGGTTACCATCTGAACAATGCCAGTAAGGGGACTAGGTCGCAGGTGGTGATCTGTGTCTGACATTAAAGCAAAGTCTTCGTCTGATCTAAGCCTGGCATTTATTTCAGGATATGTCATTTTATTTTGCCACACGCCAACTTGATTGCACTTGTCACACCCAGAGTACCCATTGTGGGACTTCATCTGTTTCACAAAAGCACGTGCTGGAGCATCACAAATGAACGAGCACACCATCACCTTTAGAGGTTTACCTCTGAAGGTCAATCCATTCCTCAGTAGCTGGGTAAGGTCATTGACAAATTCTTTGAGGTAGTCATACACACTAGATGGTTTTCCAGTTCCACAAAACAAACCAATAATAAAAGGTTTTTTTGTGTAATCACAATCAAGCATCGCAAGAATTGGCCAAAACTGAACTTTGGAACTCTTAAAAATGGGTAAACCATCGATGTTGAATTGTAACCGAATTGTCTGAAGGCAGCTAGGCAAATGGATTGAATTCAATTTTGATAAAATTCCCTTAGCCAATCCAAAATGGTGATATTCACCACCACCTAATGCATGCACAGCTATTTTCTTTTGTGTGCCAAGAAGTGTCCTGGCATCTTTAGGCAGCTCAGAGTGGTGTACTCTCAATATTGATAGAAGAGCGGTAACTGCAACAAGAGTAATGCCAAAAGTTGATGCCCATTGCTTTAGTTTAGCTTGTAAACTCATTTCATCAGGCTCACTTTCATCAGAGCTGGATAACCCACTAAAATCCTCTCTTTCACTGGCATCACTGTCTGTAGTGTTTTGGTCAGGACTGTTCTCGAATTCTGAAGTTGTCCCACACAGTGCTAGATCTGGTAAGCTAGGGGGGGCATTTTCAGCCTGATTAACTGTACTTAAATGTAATTGCTGCAAAATCTCGTTCTCTGTCTCCCTTGCGTTGGACAAGACTCGCCTCCTTTTACTCCAATAAGAGGCCATCTCTGTGTGTATCGGATACAATTATGAAATGCAAGTTTGATACCTTTTCTGCCGTGAGTTTTGAATGGTCTTCAGTGTCCCATAAATATGCAAATGAAGAAGAAAAAAAACACAAAGTTAGTTTTGATGGCATAGTGTGACAACAATGAATAGTTGCATTTAACCCTTTCACATGCAAGTGAAGAATCCCCCTTCTAATAATGTATAGCCTATTAAGGACCTATTTCAGGATAAATATACAAATACATTCACTTTGAAGTGTAGAAGGTCCTACAGACAGCTGTAATAAACTAAGATATACTATTTATGAGATGGCTTGCAGTGTGCTTATCTGACAGGATTAAAACCGTGCATTCGGTGTGAATGTGTATTTGAATGTTAACATTTAATAACATGTCGTTTTTAGTTATGTAATCATTTGAAAGTCCCTTCAAGTTGAAAAAGCACATGCATTCTTATTATGGCCACACCTAGCGTACTAGTAAATCAACTGTGATCAGATTGGTTAAAAAAATAGAGGCTGCGTGTGATTTCAGTTCCGGTTCAATGCATTTGTAATGAGGGGGCGCACTTCTGTGCAGTGTGCACAAGTCGTCGTTGCCAGCAGGCTGCACCCGACAGCCAAGGGATTTACATGTGGCATAGCAAGGTAAGCAGCAGAATTGTTTCCAAATGAAGCGTAATTTAGAAATGGAGTTGTTGAGTATTATGGTTTCATGAAAGCAAGGACAGCACTCGGTTGCTTTCGAAACTTTGAATCGCCAACAACGGACGTTTCGGGCCGCGCGCCCTTCAGCGTGTTATGGCTTCTTCACGGCCATTACACGCTGAAAAAGGGAAACGTCCGTTGTTGGCGATTAAAAGTTTTGAATGCAACAGTGCTGTCCTTTCTTTCAGGAAATAATATTACGATACGTTGGATTCAGCACGCAGTTAAGTTATATAAAGAAGTCTAGTTAGTGTGAGCGCGTTACTGCATATATTCGATTTTTTTTCTTGCCCTTGTGGAGGCTTGGGTGAAGGGGGTCATTAATATTTGGTTTTATTTAGTATTATGGTACAATATGTAGCTGGGCCGACATGTCCACGGGTCGATTTCCCGTAGTATATTGATCATTTTTAATGATTTGGATTTCCCCGCGACGGTTTCGCGGGATTCAGCTGCTAGTCAGGGACGCAGCGCGTGACCGTGACAACGTTATTTATTGGGAAATGGGACTAAAACGAATATAATGGATGACATTCATAGTATTATTGGTATAAAAAATCCATTACTTGTAGTACAGCAAACGAACAATTTTGTAAACATGAAATCGTTAATAATTTATCAATGTCCTTCTAGAATCTGTCATGAACTTTGATAATCAAATCAAACGATGTCTCGAGCGCAATAGATGTCTCTGATATAACGGACATTTAGCTGCTATTCTTTGGCAATTTGACATTTTAAGTTGGCCATATGAGCAATGTTGTTTCTTAATGTTACTCATATATGAACGTAGTCTAATATAAACATAGACTACGTTAATGTGAAGTAAATATACACAGCTGTGATAACCGCAATAACTTATCCTGGCATAGCAGTAGCCATAAGCAATTTGGCACAGAGTTTAGCTGAATGTCATTGATGATAAAGCTAACGTTAGTTAGTATATCTAGTTAGTCATCTATGAACGAATATGGTCGAACTAAAGTTGCTAACAGAACGACAGTCAAACATGATCGCTATTCGTGTTATTCTACTTACCAAGAGTTGTATATAATATTAAATAATTAATAGGTTATTGCTGTAAATGTCAGTACGACCGTAGTTGCCAACTACATCAACGGAAGATGAGCATCTTCCCTGGGGAGGTTCGTGCGCCTGGTTCAGGAGCAGTGTATAGCTCGAGCAGTCAACTGCTCTTGAACCTGGCGCTCGAGGCTCCCCAGAAACTGGAACGTCAAGGTTAATGTTCGTTTTACCTTATTTGTGTATTTTGCTTGGGTGCCATTTTTATGTTTTTGCCAGGATCAATTCATGTACCCGTCATTTCAAGGTTATTTTCCCTCACAAAAGCTAGAACTTGTTTGGGCAATTTAGTTGTGCAGTACATAATACATTGTAAAAAGCCTGTAGTAAGAGAGAAAAGAAAAGACATGATTATGTGTACTGTGGTCAAGACACCCAAGTGGTTTGACATATTTGGTGTAACTGATGTTTTTCTTTTACTCTTGCAACTTTCCCTTTTAGTCTCTGAAGCAGTGTCTCACACTCGAGTCCTGACCGAGGGCCTTGAAACTGGCATGCCTGTTCAAAACATCTCCAGGACAACAAGGTTATTTTGTGTTGACGTGTATTGAATTCTTAAGGGCAAAGGTAACTCTTAACAGGCAAATTCTGTAGAAACTCCATAAAAAGAAATATTAACTCACTAAGACCATTCATGAAACATCAGTAAGCTGCAGTTTGCATAGCCAGTCAGTAATATTTTAGTTCTTGCAATTGCGACTGCTTGTAAAAAAAAAATGCAATGATGCCACCAACAATAACCAATACAATGTTGTGCCAGATAACCTCAAATATAATTAGCCTACTTCCTATTTGTGCAAACCCATCAGATACCTTTGAAAAAAACAAAAGTGCAAAGATGCTTTGTCTGAAATTAGTTCCCTTACCGTTTAATTTGGAGCAAGTGAAACAATCACGGGCTTGTGTTATCTGTAGGGTCTCCGTTGTTGTCAACTGCTTCTCGGAGAGCTGGATGGAGAGGGTTTGCAGTGTCTGTATTCCAATTGGTTGTCAGGGTTTTTGCATTGGAAATGCATCAGTGAACAAATCGCCTGCTTGTGCCATCCGTAAGGTCTTCGTTGTCAACTTCTTGTTGGAGAGCTGGATGTAGAGGTTTTGCGACGTCTGTATTCAGATTAGGGCTGCACGATATGGGCAAAATATGATATCCCGATATTTTTTGGCTGAATGGCGATATATCTCGATATTTTCTATAGAGTGGGATAGATGGCTTTGTCGCATTGTCCTGCGTACTACGGTGAGGGTTTCAGTGCGCCCTAACTTTAATCCCCCGCCCCTCCCTTCTCTGTTCCATTTGGGAACATGTTTGGTTTAATTTCGCTTGTTTCGTATATTTTAATTAATTAATTAAGGGCGCCTCCAGAGGGCGCCCCCAACACATTGGATCAGCCCTCCGCTTTGGGGACGCATTATCTAGAGCGTGTATTAACTTTTGATAGTCTAACGTGGTCCATTATCCCTTACTTGTTGCAAGACACAGTAGTCTACACATACATCTATGCATAAGGTTTCTGAGAACAGCAGGACAAGTTGGCACATCAACATTCACAAACGGAAGGCTTGTGCTACTCCATCTAGGCACTTTGAGTTGTAGCCTCATACCATAATTGAATGCCGCTTCTTTTGTAGCAAGAAGCAGCAGGTGTTATTTTCACAGAAGATGAACACATACCAAATTTTCTGATAAGAATATTAGCTTGTGCATACATCATACGATACTGCCTGCAAATTTCACGGTCATTAGACTGGTCGTCAGTTATGTAATGTTATAAGTTTTTAGCCTCATTACATATGTTAAGGACTGTGCCAGGAAAGGAGAAATCAGTAGTTATCAGTTTCTTATCTGCCTTACTTCATGAGCATCAGCTGTATGTGGCCTTAGTGCCTAGATTTAATGACAACCGCCACTGTTTGGACAGGCGGGTAGACGTAAACTGGCAGATAAATCTAAGTGTTATGATTTCGCTCATTCATTTCTTATGTTTGCATTTGTGTCTTGCAGAAGATGAAGGAGAATGCGTGCAGTGGGCTGAATGGAGAATTCCAGATACCAGATTTTTTTTTTTTGAAAACTATTTATATATGGAATCTGAATGCACTCCAGGATATGCTGCAGTTCTTTGTGCCACAAGAGGCCAAGAAGCTCTACTACAAGACGTTGAGGCAGAAGATGAAGATTATTACAAATTATCCAAGTCAGTTCCGACCAAGTAATTTGATTGGACAAGAGGCATTCCAGTGCTGATATAGAGTAGCCTGGCGATGTCATACTCATAATTCTAGTCAGAATATGAGTCTGAGACCGAACCATTGGGTGATTATAGGGCGGAACCAGGAAGGAAAATGCCTCTTCGCTCAATTGGATAGACCTAAAACCAATCAGAGCAACGTAGTATGTGACGTATGTTGTGCGAAGCACAGCTATTCTCAAACTAACTCAACTGAGCGCACGTTCGAAGAAGTAGAAAAAGTAGATGGACATAAACGATTTATGCCTGTTTTGTAAAAAGAATTTAAGGATACACGGACAAATTGGCAACACGGTCAGCATTTTTGGGAAAAAAAGTAAAAGCGCTGAGCGCTCTTTGGTGACGTGGTTGATTACGTTAATGTGTATCATCTGTCCATCAACGTATAAAGCCCGCCCTTACAATTTGATTGGTCAGATCACTTTTTGATCTGACCTAATACCTCCCAACGAGCTCAATTCCAGACTGATTCTCCAGACCAAATATTTTGTGGGCGGAGTTCAGGCTGGTATCCAGGCTAGATATAGAGTATAACAGCACTGGGTCTTTTAACTATACACGTATCGCTCCGCTTTACGGGTGTTCTCATAACCGTTAATGTTATTAACAATCTTTTTGTAGCTTAGATTGCAGCTAACTTTGCACAGCAAATATGAACATGTTTCCAGGAATAACATTGGAGTTGAATTAAGAATGGTCGCCAGAAGAGGACCAAGGGAACCTAATGTAATGCTAATGTGTTTATGTGTTGCTTGGCAACAGTTCAGTCCAGTTGCGGATCTATTTGTGTTGGCGGAGCCAAATAAATCATTAATGAACCAAAGAAATCTGATCATAATATGTTAATTATTATTGTTAACTAATGATTGGTGCTTGTAGAACTGTTGTATAAAAGCAATATCACTCAGGAGTGAGTGCTGTTGTACTACGGCTGGGATTCGGTCGTAGGTATGAGGCCGTTGGCCGAGTGCCGAAGAGAATCACAGCCGTAGTACAACAGCACTCCCTCTCGTGTGATGTTGCTTAATTATTCTGTTCCAAAATTCCATAAAAAGTCTGATTACTAAGAAATATTGATGTATCATTACTTTTGTCAGTTTCAAGTTTTTGTTTTAACACAGGTCTACCAACAATGTGTATGATGTATGACTACCTGAAAGCATTTGTCTATGATCTCACCCAGCTGCTGAGAGAACCTTCAGAGGTAAACCTCTAAAGGTGTGCTCCTTTATAAGCGATGCTCCAGCATGTGATTTTCTTCAAAACAGTGTGCTATCCTCTGGTTCAGTCTTTATCATCTACAGTTGATTTAGGTACAAAAAAAGCCCATTTCACATATCCCATTGATTAAATGCACCTCTGCTGTTTGGGTGTAAATTTTGCCATCACTATTTCTTGTTACGGAGATGAGGACAACTACTTGCCTCTTTCATGCATCTCCTTTGTCCACATCTATGTTTGGGGATTGTAATTTGAAGCCATTCCTCAAGTGTTTGCTATGCCTCATTGTTTATTATACTGCATACTACATTGGCACACTTGGGAAAAAATATATATTTTATTCAATGTCTTCCCTTCTACAATGCGGCAGCAAAATCATTACAGATTTTTTTCCCCCACTTTATTCTGTTTTGGGCATTTCCTACCAGTGCAAAGATGTTTAAATTAGTCACTGAAAGCAGTGTTCTGAAATATCAAAAATAGTTGTAGCCTGTATGCATGGCCTTCACATATTTTTTGTAAAGCTGTACATGTCTTTAAAGATGTTGATGCGGATGTTTCCACATTTACATTTCTCAGTGCAAATGGGTTTTTGAATAAGTTTCTGAAAGTAGTGCTTTGAGATGTTTGAGATAACAAACATTTAATATGTTGGAAATATTTTTGGTCGCTGTGTCATAATTCAGCTCAATATTTAATATATTGTTTCTTATGGCACCTTAACGAGAAAATGTCAAACTGGCACTGAATGTTGAAAAGGTTGCTGACCCCTGGTTACTGTATTCCCGCTCCATTACATGTATGTTCGTTTATTTCAACTTAACTTGTTTTTCTGTGTTATTACAACCTTGCAACACATTTCCATTAATGTAGTTTGTTTATTCCTTAACAGTTTTCCAAAAACACAATCAAATGGGTATTAAAACCTTAATCTTTTGTCAAGCCAAACTCTTGAGTAATTATTTCAAAGAATAGGGGCGTGGAAATCAATGAGGTAAGTGGGCTTTGGGGCTTATCTTATGACTAACTTTGGATCTGAACTAATGTGAATTGTGAGTAGTTCTCATGGTGTTTACATCACTTTACTAGGATTTCTAAATTGCAGCTTCTGTGTTTTAACCCCTCTCAAATGCTACTGTTGTAATGGGGTTTTCTTAACCAGTGATCTTTATTGCATTTGTGAAAGCTGTTTGTGTGAGCTTGCTAAAAGTATATAGACCAGTTTTCCTGCCAGAAATAGTTGTAGCTGCAACATTCAATGGCCATACCTGCAGATTATCTACAAGGAAAAGCTTTAATTTATCTCATTACAAAATGACAATCGAAATATCAGGAAAATTGCTAATATGCGTTACAACCTCAATTCAACGCCATTTCGACGTGTGGTAAATGACGTTGAAAATTAGCACGCAAATCATCGTTGAAACAACGTAGTATTTTCGACATTCTCCGACCGTTGAGATAACGACTATCCACCACGTTGATTCAACGGTGAATTTTAGTCGTCTGACGGAAACCGACTATTTTAACCAACAATCAACCCGTTTTCGACGCCCCATTGCTGTCTGGGTCTGCTTCTGTGTCCAATTAGCTCGTCTTGCAGACATGATGTCACCGAGTTGTCTTACTTCCAGGCCAAGGCCTATTTGCCCAGGTCGAGGTGCAGACCTGCTGTTGGTCTTCATAACAAGCAGGGCTTATGGCAGGTGACTCATGTAGTGAATGAAAAGCACGTGCAGTGTGGGGCATGTGGACATCGCATTTCGTGAGTAGAAAAACAAACAAACAAACACAGAAATACCCACATTCGGAAAACGATGGCGTAGGACTACATTTTGAAATAGCCTGAATGCACCGAAACCATGAGCAGGCCTGGTCATGAGCTAGAAAACATGAAAAGACTCGATCAGTGTTTAGGCAAGAGTGTAGCTGCACAATGCAAATAAAAGCTGGTTCGGATCAGCAAGAATTTGATCCAGGTTGATGAAGCTCACATACTTCATCATCGTACAAGGTCATCTTTCACCACATTAAAACACCCGGTAGCAATATGAACTTGAGTGTTAACAGATTTACAAACAAAGTGAAATGTATACATCCTTTGTTTAATCTAATGGTTTGATAACGGGATAATGGGAATCACTGTAGTTTGTGTTCGCTATTGGATTGCATGGCCAGCACTGAGTGGACCCTACCAGGGCTATTCAACCTCCTTAACAAGTGGGCCACAATGGAAAACCACTGGGGGTTCATTTACATGCACAGGTATGTAAATTAATCACGACAAATAAATTGTACTTAAAGTAGTGTTAACTTAATTGATATAATATGGAATAAATTCCTTTCCTTTTTTCCTCACTTTTAATCATATCATTATAGAAAAATTTGTTATATTTTGGACACATATTTAGAATTCATCAATGTTGTTTGAATCATCATACAACAGAACCACTACATATGAGACATGAGACATTTTGAGCCTGTTTCAGTCAGTGAGAGAAATTGCACTGCCTCGATTTTGCTATTTCAGCATAGTTTGGCTCATAAGTTGTAAGGCCAATCCTGAGGTACTCATGCAGCTTCTCATTGGTCATAGAGCCACGTGCGCTTGTTTTGATGGCATTCATATGAGAAAAGCTAGACTCACAACTATAGGTTGAGCCATTTGCAGGCAACTATTTTCTCTTCTTTTTTTTACATGTATATATATATATATACATTTTTTTGGTTGCCAAAAGAAAATAAAGAAGGGCCGTATTCGGCCAACGGGCCGCTAGTTGAATAGGTCTGCCCTAGACCATCCAGATTGAACCACCCAAGCTTATTACAAGCAGTGTTTTTCTGACTAACTATGCTATTGGAAGAAGCAAAATAGTATATAAATCCTACTTGTTTCGCCCCGAAATAGAACACACACTTACAAATATATATATGAATAGATACAAACTCGAAGCCTCTATTAGGAACTAGTACTACAGCTCTGGTCATTTGTTTTAGACACCAAACCATATGATATAGGTTAGCTGACACTAGTCTGACCTTTATGAAAGTGTTGCATATTATCTCCATTTATTCCCCCATACATCATGGAAGATGATTGATGAATCCAACAATAGAACTAACTCAACAAGTATAAAATTAAGTAGGCAGAACGTGCGCGTAATGGGCCTGCACACCCAGAGTAATAACCTTTACATCGATGTCTGGTTTGAGGAAGTCGGTAATGTGAACAACACCACAGTAAATAAAGATTTACTACAGCATGTTTTATATTTCCTTTGGCATATTGAGAAGGTGGTTCAATTATGAGCAACAAGCGTGATTTTAGCTACTTTTATTTCACAGGAGAAAGCATCCCAAGACTCATTTGGTGTAGCTGCCCTGTAATTAAAAACACGCCGTCTGGGTTTTTAGTGTGGGGTGACGGGGGGGTGGGGAGGGGTGACGGGGTGACGGGGGGTAGACAGGGGTGTACGAGGGACAGCTCAAATCACCGTAGCAACGCTTTTTACCATGACAGTTCTCGATTGGAAGCTTCCCTTTGACCTCGGAGCCCACCTGCACTGGTTAAGGCACATGCACGCACCAATCACGCGCACACACAGACACAAACATGCATACAGACACACATACACAAACACATGCACACACATGCACATGTACACACTCATGCACATACACAAGCTCACACACACACACACGCTCACACACATACACACACACACACACACACACACACACACACACACACACACACACACACACACACACACACTTTTTTCTCTCATGATCTACTCTCACTCTTCTTCATCACACTGAATAATAAATTATAAACTTACACATTATGACTTTCATTTGAGACTTTTATTTTATTTGGATTGTTAATTGTTAATTGAATGCTAGCAAAGAAACTTTTTCACTGGACCTATTAATGACCAGTTTTATCGTAACCAGTTCCAAATCCCTTAATGTATACTTTTATCTAATCCATCATCTCATCTCGCCCCCCTTTCATGTTTTATTCCTACACTATCGTCGAAAACATAATGAAGGACATAATGATGTCATTCTGTCTAAACATTTTAATTTGATAAGCATCGCTTTCCTCTCCTCCTTCATCTAGTCAAGCTCAAATGAAGGGAGCAATGTTCAAGCTGTCAATTGAATTATTCTCTCCGCTGAACGCAAAAGCCCTACAGTAGGGTAACGTGATGACACAGTGGGTCTTCTTGGCTTCTATCTATAACACCCGACTGTCTGGGGTAACAAAGGCTAGGCCTGTTGCCATGGGGAGTGCCCTCTTCATGGCCTTCGGCGTCCTCTGCTCTGGGTCAGCTAATGGCACTTAGGGCACGTTATGAGCCCCGTGGAGGGAAACACAAGGATACGGACGAGGCATAAGCCCACTTCCCTTTCCTGGTGTGCCCCCGTCAGGCTCTGCCCTCCGAGTCGAGGCTCTGGCCCGTGGCTACGGCCGCTTGATTGAAGCCTTTGATGGGCATTAATTCACCGTGGAGGGGAGGCTTTGTTGGCAGGGCTGGAGATGAACAAAACGCAGAGAGCGGAAAAGGAAGGCGGGAGGCCCACGAGGTTGATCTGATTTAATTTCACATAAAAAAAAAAACATTCCATCTTCTTTACAAGGCCACTTCCATCCTATCTGTGGCACAACAGGAACCTTTTTGTTTTTGCTCTGCGTGTATTGGCAAACATTTGAAATGTTTTCCTGCTTGTGTTGTGTTTCCTGAAACCGTAAAAATGAACCCGTTTTATCCATTGATTTCATTTTTATTATTTGTACATTTTAACTACAATAAACTGCATAAATCCCTGCCCATAATTGTATTACATACCAAATAAAGTAAATTCATCCACTCAATCATTCATTCAAATTCATAGCTATTTTCATGCAATTCATAGAGAACAAGACGTGTGTGTATGTGTACGTGTATGTGTGTTTATATATACAGTTATCCTTTGCCACAATATCAAAATGGTTCGCCACTATGATTATCCTGTTGAAGTACTGGTTGCCTGACACAAATCACACAACATTCCCTGCCATTCCATGCCACCTTTATTCCACTCTGCATACTAGTAAGCCTGGGTTTTGGCACCTGCGAACATACACACAAACACGCACACACACATGCAAGAACCCACCAACGCTCACACGCATGCACACACGCACACTCATTGTGCACACGCATGTTTGCTCGGTCACCCCCTCCCCCCCAAACCCTAACCCTATCCCCCCCCCCACCCTAACACACAGACACACACTCTAGACATGGCTGAGGAGGGTTTTCTTGGAATTGTTTTCGTGTGAGTACGAGACAGTCCTGTGACAGCTGATTTTTTGATCAGATTAGCTGAAGGAAGAGGTTAAGGACAAGTGAGTGCACTCAAATTGAATTCATAGGAACTGAGGAGGCACAGACAGACACAAAATAGACAAATGCATTCTCCATTTCATCGTCTCCTTTCTCGAAGATGAGTCGGTGTGGAATCTCTCTCATCCTAAGCTCTGGGTGTCAGTGAAACATCTGCCTGACTTCCTGTGGAGCACCTTTAAACATCTGGCACCTTATGTCAGGCACCTGGGGTTTAAAGATGAACTAGGTGCTCCCCATGTACCACAGCATTCCTCTCCAGTAACTACAAAGGTTTGTTTTCCAGATGTGTATTTGACATGCTTCATCAAATGTGCAATACTGTAAAGTCATAGTTATATACTGTTTTCAAAAGTGTACGTGCATATGTTTGTGTGTGTGTGTGTGTGTGTGTGTGTGTGTGTGTGTGTGTGTGTGTGTGTGTGTGTGTGTGTGTGTGTGTGTGTGTGTGTGTGTGTGTGTGTGTGTGTGTGCATGATTGCGTGTGCGTGTGGCCATTTGTGTGTGTTCATGCTGGCAATGCATGTGTGTGGACTAGTGGGTGTGTTTGTGTTCCTATAAGTGGAATGGTTTTCACTTTCCACTGGCCTTGCTTGAAACACCTTTCACGGTTTAGCGGAACTTGTAGGAAGCCTATAGCTGATGCCCAAACAGCCCAGCCATCCCCCCGCACTCTCCCCCCCCCCCCCCCCCCCCCTTCCCCCATCCACCCCATCCCCAAACATGCACAGAATCTGCAGATGAAAGTTTATTAGGATTTGGAGAAATGCGTCCCATATGTATGTGTAAGCCTGGTTTTGATCTTTGGATTCCTCCTCCAGTGATATGATCACTGGCGAATTATCCCATTTCATCGGAGTCCGAGCACACACAGGCAGCATCTGCAAGCAGAGAGAGAGGGTTGCTATGTATACGTCCTTGTGTGTGTGTGGCGGTTTGTGTGTGTGTGTGTGTGTGTTTCTGTGTGTGTGTGTGTTAGAGGGAGTTTATCTGTGCACGTGTGTATCTGTTTGTAGCCATGTGCCTGTACAGGGATAGGATCAGGTTTCTGGATCAGTATCACAGATCAAACCCCAGCATTCAAACAGTCATTACTTGTGTTACAATGTTTATGTCTGTTTAGGCTGGATATTGCTTCAATGTACGCTCTCCTCGTAGGTTACTATACTTGATCTACTTGATACTATTCCCCACGTACACGAATATATAACAAATATATGTACGCAGCCGCAACCCAATTGATCCGTTGGCCGTCTCTGCTTGATAATTATAATAGAGCAATGTTTCTTTACTTGTGAAAACAAAACAATTTGTACGATGGTAGTGGAATCAAAAAATATGATGTAGGATTTCGAAAAAATCAACTTAAAGCAAGAAATACTGATTGTAGTGTGTGCCTGCTCTGTTTTTTGCATTAGGACTTGGAAGAGCACAGAAACACTACACTGTCTCTTCAACAGACTCAAACCACTTCTGAGAGATAATGCTGTGCAAATAGCTTGCAGGTTGCAGTTTAAATGGAACTGTATTCTGAATAAATTACACAAATGTTCAGCAATTTGTTGCCTCCCATTCTTTTCTTTCTTTCCTCCAGATGCTGCTGTCAGCATTTTTGTCTTGTGTAGCTTTGTTCCTTCTTCTATGCTTAGCATTTTTTTATTGAAGACTGTCTATTATGACATTTGTATGTTATTGTAATGTTGCATAACTCTGTGAAATACTTATATTGTGCCGTTAGCTTTGATTACCATTCTCATTGCAGTTGTTTCAACCTGCTCATTGCAATTGACATTTTCCTGTTGACAAATACATCTCCAAGAATTTTATGTGAAACTCTAAAACTAAATTAGATTACAGTTATTTTGCATACTGTTATGGACTTCATTGACTCATATGATGACGGTTGCTGATAACTATTTCAACGTGTAGCTGCCTTTTGCCATGCAAACTCTGGGCCTTAGCAGACCCTTTCTAGCTACTTTCCAGTCAAACCTATCCAAGAGCAGTACAATGCAGAGCATTCTAACAAAAGGGTAACTTCCTCCCAACTAAACATTAACCTTCTTGTTGATTCCGTGTTCATGTGACCTGATGTTGTCTCTTAAACAGGGATTACCTGGGATAATATCGGGGCCCTGTAAGAGCCGATAACTCGTGAACAGTTTTTAAAGACCAAGGCACTTCCTGTCTGCTTTACCTAGCCGCCACTTGGCAGAATGTAAGACGTGTGGAATGTAAGGGGGAGAGCATCGTTGTCTTTTCAGCTCCCCCTCCCCCTCCCCCTCCCCCTCCCCCCCTCCTTCACCTCTCTCCCAATATCATATGAGTCCCATATGGAAGCACTCGTAGAAAGAAAATTAGGTACAAATCAGAATGGCTCCGCAGCACTATTTATAGTCAGGAGCGGCCAAGGTTCTGCCCAGTAGCTCCTCTGCCATGGTCATCCAGGAATAATACTCACCGTGGTGGACTGCACCTTCTGTAGCCATCTGTTGACATGCTTTATGGCCATTGAGGGAAAAATGGCATTGTTTTGAGAACATTAAACACAGCAGGATTTGTGGGGTGGTTTGTGTGTAACACTACTTTTATTGCAAAGTACTTAGTTCGCTGAGTTTATTTTAACAGATGCTGTATGAATATATTATAATTTAATTTATGATGACTATGATCATAATGATTATGATTACTATTATAAAAAATATTATTATAACAGCCAATCTACGTCTCTGCATGATGCGCCACAAGGAATGGGGAATTGTTTTTAAGGCTTGAGAAGCTGCATAAAATAAATGGGAGACATTAGCGTGCATTATACTAACTAGTTACATGACGATGTAATATGTCATCAATAAAAATATTAAATGTAATCAATAAACAATACAAAATCCCATTCAAAGAGGTCTCATGAGATTATTCCTTTGTTAACTGATCTCCAACAACAGAGGAACGATGAGTATTTTCCAATACAAATACCAGACGGGTTATACATTTGGCCCTGCACCATAGCCCTTTGTGATAATCAGGCTTTTATCTATTGGTCCCATGCATCAGAAATAAAACACAGAGCATTTCACTGGGTTCAAAGTCAACATAAAACAATTCTTTTAAAGGCTTGATGTGGCTTTGACCCTAAAACATATGGAACAACGTAAACATTGCTCATTTTCAAGCATGGAGTTCAGACTCTGCTGTGTGCACCAACTCTAAGCAGTTGAGAGAGGGGAAAGGCTGGAGTTGTACAAAAAAAAAGAAACGAGGAAATCCCATCGAGACACATTCTCCACAACACCGGTGGAGCACCGTCGCTCGGATGAAAGCAAGCCCTGGTCTTTTTTAGCTTTGAACTTTGACCCTGGGTGTATTTGGATGAGTGAAGGCACGGATCCTCCGGTGTCTTCTGTGTTTTATCTGTGGGATTCAGCGGGGGCTTGGCGGGGGGGCGGGGCCAGTAGGGGCCAGTAGGGGCCCGACCAAACCCCCTCACCTTTACAGCCCCCCCCCCCCTCTCCAGCAGTGTTTATTTGGACGGGCCCACAGAACTCTCGCAGCAAGGTGCCCGCTGTCATCGCGGTGACCTCCGAACCCCGCTGTGTGCCGTCAGGACACACCGTGGTACAGGTCCATAGCTGCCCCTGGGACCTACCCACTGAGGTCAAGGGTCCCGCCCACTGCTGACCACAGGCACACATGTCAGGAAACGGCTCCGTTACTATTCTCTGACAATCAGAATTACATTTTTTGGAGTGACATATAATTATTTTTTAAAGTAAGTAATTATTATGTATGCATGTAGGATTTTTAAATAAATATGTTGATTTTGGCTCAACATGATAGTTATAGTTATTTTTTCTTCTGCACTAGACAAACCCTTTCTTTCTATTCGACTCCCATCATGATAAATAAAACAGATTACCTGTGCCATAAATGGAGACTAAGAGAATTATTAGATGATATCAAATTGTCTGGTGTTTAGACTGTAAGTCTAAACACAAGTATGAGAAATATGTCTCTAATTTGTAAAATCTGGACTGAGACAGACGTTGCTTGTGAACAATCAAGGACTGGATACAGCATTGTATCCCTTTGGAGAGGTAGGCCTATCTAATTTTAATTAAATACAACCTACTCTGAAGGCGTTTAAAAATGTCTAATTTATGTTGATTATGCTTTCTCTCAGACATGGGAATCTGTTGTCAGTGCCTTTGTTTTAATCAGGTAATTTGACCCGAAGTGACTTCAAGTCGATATGTATTCTGATGAGTTTCTACAATTTGCCCAATTATATTTTTCAGTTTATCGGCCTGGACTTGATACTTTGCAGTTAAGTGTTTATAAAAAGGCTTTGGCGATGGGATTCTGGACTTCTGGAGTATTAATTTGAAGAACCCTTCTTCTGTTTGAGTGGATTATTAAACATGAGATCTATTTTACAAAGATACTTGTTCTCCAGTTCCCCAGTGAAATAAGGATATCTTGACTATCATATAGTTTGTGATACTGTGTTCTTTATTGTCTGCATACGCTGTATTAGGCCCAGTTTATATTGATGGATATAGGCAATAAAATGATATTTTTGAAAGCATTTCAAACAATACATTACATTTTTAAGCCGCTGCCACGCACGTGTTTGCAGACAAGGAAGGACCGCACTAGGAAAGAAATGAAAGGACCGGGATAATATATAGTTCAGTTCAGAGGGAAAACAAGTATGTATGGGCACTTGTTTATTATCTGAGAGGGACCTCGTCCTTCAAACGACAGCAGCTTCTTAACAAAGTCCTTTGACTCATTCAGGACCTAAATGAACCATAAAAATGTCTCTTGTAATGAGGCTCGATGATGAAATTCAGTAACCCCCGGAAATTCTCCCAATAATTGAATAAGCCTTCCTTCAGCTCAAATCCTTCGCGGTGTAATCGTGGAAAAAGCTAAAGCAACCTTCAGAGATATACCACATGCAAAATATCTGGGAACGTATATATTTGATCTATTTTCAGTCAGATTATGTTACTGAACAAGATTTTAACGTTTCCTTATTGTTTTTCAACATTATCAAAAATATTCCAATCACCTAAATTAAAGAACGCTAATATCATCAAGTGTTCAAAGAGAGAGCTACTTGTATATCTTAACCAATAAATATAAGCAATTTGTTATTGTTTATACATTATTGGTTTGATTGAATCAGAAATAAAAGCATAATAAGGCATTTGAAGAACATAGGCCTCATGGAGTCATCAGGGCCTATATTTTTTACATGCTTTCACTTTGCTCTGTTAAAGTGGAACGGAGGGCACTGCAGCATCACTGACCTCTGGACCTGAGGTCATCAATAAGTTGAACAGAGATGGCCCTCATTGGCTTAATATCCTGGAATGCCCTGGAAGCCGTAAGAACAGACTTCTTTCATATAGAGCCATAATCCAAGTCATGTTCTCTATTACATTTCAGGGATCTTAGAAGCAGATGCCCTTCACAGCATATCCATTTGTTTGGGGCTTTTTAGAGCAACCAAACACGCAACCGAGGGCCTACTATTTCTGCTTACTTCTCTGAAAGTGTCGGCGGTGTTGAGCTGCTGCCTCCCTGGTTGTAATGACACGCTCCCCTCACATCAACACTGGGGTGTTTAGAGCCAGTGGTCATATCACAAGCAGCCACACGGAAAGGTTGTCAGGTTCGAGTTGCCGGGTCGATAAAGGTTGAAATTGTTCTTGTGATTGTGCAGTGATGACCTGAGAGAGAAAGGCAGTTGATATCCTTTTCATTTTCTTCGCTTCAGCGTCTGTGATTTCATCTTTTCAGTCGTTCATATTAATATCCATATGAATCTGTCTGTACTACCCCCCCCCCCCCCCCCCCGTGTGTGTGTGTGTGTGTGTGTGTGTGTGTGTGTGTGTGTGTGTGTGTGTGTGTGTGTGTGTGTGTGTGTGTGTGTTTGCATCATGTAAACACAAATGCATACTTTTCTTTTTTATTCTTGATACATATTAATTAAATAGGTTATAGTATGTGTATGTGTCTATGTGTCTTCAAATATAATAAATCAAACATTGAGCACTTACCTTGTACACAGCTAGATATAGAAAGTAACACAGCGCTTCTTTAATTTTAACAAAATGTTCATAGTGGCTGCACAGCCACTGCTGTTATACAATTATCACTATAATCCTAAAATAATACATAATAATACACACAATAAATAAAAATATCCCCTTCAAACAAAACATATACCGTGTATATATGTATACATATATAGATGAACTCAAGGCGCTTGCAGAGATATAAACATCCCTGTGGTTCTGGTGGTCCGCCAGTGTCAGAGCGATGTCGGGTTCTGGTGGGGTCTCCCAGTCGGCAACAAAGCGCTCTTCGTTGTGCCGTGGGGGCGACCAAGTGATTCTAATTAAGGCTCCGTGTTGTTGTTTATTGAGGCTGGGGTCATGTAAGTCAAACATGAAGGAGCCCGATCGTACCAGGAGAGAGCCCGGGCTCGGCTCCCTCCTGCAGCCCCGGTCCCCGTGGACAAACACTGGGGGCCTTTGTGAGACTGCTGTTTATCTTGGTGGAAGTCAATAGGCCAGTATCTTCCTGCTCTTGCGACGTTCCACGTGTTATTATTAGATGACGGACACATTAACAATATTAACGTTCGCACAGGATGCTGCGTACAAAGGCACTGCGACAACTGTACGACAGCGCAATGCGTCACCATGAAATCTGTTATCCCATTCAACTGGGCCGTGATCTACAGAGAAACGGTTGTCCCATGCCGTTCCCCCCCTTACCCCCCAGCCCCACCTCCCCCCATTTCCCCAAATCATTTGGTCTAAAATAAAGGAAAACGGGACTGACCCGTTGAACCGCATTCGGAAAACCGTCAGCCAATTAATCGGATTAACATGGAGGCGAGTTAAGAAAAAGCAAGGCAAATCAATTAGTTTTAGTTGGTTATGGCTTCCGCTTATTGAAAGGCTGGGGTGTGTCGGAAGGGGAAGCTGGATTTAGGGTTCCGCACTGGAGTGCCTGCAGGACAAATGTAAGATACGCATGAGAAAAAACCCTTGCTTTATATTTGTTACCCTTCTTGATCATTCCCTTGTGAGCCCCAGTACATGACATGGCACAGAGCCCTCCAACCTCTGTGTCAAAATGTAAAACATTATTATTTGTTCTCTTTGATGCCAAGAGTGGATAATTGTATTGTCACAATGATCCTCAAAATGCAATTCAAACATATTTACAATCAACCACAAACTGTAATTATACAACTTGTATTTGACTCTTTCCCTCTGGTCACTCCTTATCCTTCTGTAAAATTACAAAAAGGAAATGTACCGTGTCAATAGGGAAACACATGTAAAGACTTGATAGGAATCTTATTACACTATAGACTAGATCAACTGGATTCCGTTTATGTCTGTGTCTGCCAAGGCTTCAGCCAATTCAGGCACATTGGAGTTTTAAACATTTATCAACAGCTAACTTCGTTATAAAACAACTTACTCTGTTAACGCCCTGGAATAAAACGGTGAATCCTAAACAACTCTGTGATTTCAGGCCGTACTGGGTAATTTATTTATAAAAATGTTATTAAGGACTAAACTTTTTTGTTGCTTTCCTGTTAGTTCATGTTTTAAATCCATCGACAAAAACGAACGTATAGGTTGGAATCAAACTATGGAAAAATAAGTAAATCATCGTGAAGGTCTTCTCCACCATAATTTTAAGTTTTCTTTTCTTACACTTTCTAGTCCAGCCCTTCATAAATCCCACACCAAATACATCAATTTTAGGTGCTATTAAACGTGGTTATGGTTAGTCATTACATACACCTTACGCCATTAGTTGCTGTTTTGTTTCTTTTTGTCTGCTTCTCCATATCATATACCTACTGAACAGCCACAAATTGCCTCACTAAGGCACAGCTTACAGTAGAGTCTCGCTGGGGGGAGAAATTGCTTTCAGAAGGAGAAGTGAAGGAAGGAAATAGGGTCTGGCATGTTGACTCAGGACTAAATCCCGCAGGAGCCCTCAATGGACAGCTATTAAAGTTTAATTGCCGGCCTTGCCTATTGGGAAGGCCCTCGGAGCATTGGTGGGGTATATTTCAGAGCTACTGGGGACGAGGGCACTTGTTGAATCACCCTTCAATCCTGTTGGTGGAGAGACCTTGTTTTACAACTCACCTCACACCTGTCTGCTTACGGTGAGCATGTGACAGGAAGGACACGGCGCTATGGACGTACAGCGCATCATCGGGCTATTGAAAGTGATACAAATGCAAGAAGTAGTGTATGTATGCAAGAAAAAGGGTATGGCAGAAAAAAAAAGTGCAGATATTTCCAAGAGCCTGCCAGTGTTCCCCTCCCAGAACAATCTGGAAGTCTCTGAGCTTTGTTTCCTGGTGATTTGCATAATACATGTTGATGGGTGGATATGCTTCCCAACCCTTGGCTCTTTTTCTATCTGCAGATTACAGAAGGAGACTGTTTCCAGCGCCGCACAGGCTACCAAGAGGAGGCTATCAAAGGGAAGGAATGGGCTTTCAAGCCCGGACCCTTCGATTGTATTAATGATTGGTTCCAGGTGAGGCAGCTTTGGGTAGTTCTGCCCCAGGAAAATTGCCCTTCTCTGCAGCACTTGTGAGCGGTAGAGAGGCTTCACGGTTGGCGTGGTACACCGGAATTCCAATACCACTCACAATCGGAGGGATTTCAAGGGATGAATGCTGGGCCTTTAAAATCTTGTTGTGGTTGATTGCTGTTACAATAAATGCTAAGCCCAAAAATTGGGGTGACCAAAGTGTCTGGCTATTTCAAAAAATGTATGCTGAGTAGCTTGATAGCATCCTTCATTGATAATAATTGCCCTGATAAAAGTCAATACATCCCTTTGAATCCTTCATAAGATAAGTCCTGGATTTATCTTGCTGAAGAAAGACATTTTCCAGGTTTGTTTTTTATTCTTCACATATGGAGGATACCATCTCAGTCTCTGGCTGCTAGCATCAACCAAGTATTACCAAAACATTCATATTCTAAAGTTACAAGCTATTTGTGTGTGGTGTGTGTGTGTGTGTGTGTGTGTGTGTGTGTGTGTGTGTGTGTGTGTGTGTGTGTGTGTGTGTGTGTGTGTGTGTGTGTGTGTGTGTGTGTGTGTGTGTGTGTGTGTGTGTGATACTTCTAGCCGCTGTTATTTAGATTTAACAAGACATCCACTCTGATAACTTGTTTCTTTTAGAAACCCAAATTCCTCTCTGAACATCCAGATCCTGGGGCTGCTTTGAAGATCTGGTTGTTTAATATCATCTATAGAGAAATCCTAGAACTTGTTTAACTTATTACAGAATGATATATATATATGGTTGGTCGTGTCCCTTGTATTTAACGGGTTCAACTCACAGTGGATGAAATTCTACCGGAGTCTTTCTCACATTCTAATTAGAGTTTAACTCCTGCTTCCTAGTGTACTATTCCTGGACATGGGGAAGAATAGCATATGGAGCCATGTGTGTGTGTGTGTGTGTGTGTGTGTGTGTGTGTGTGTGTGTGTGTGTGTGTGTGTGTGTGTGTGTGTGTGTGTGTGTGTGTGTGTGTGTGTGTGTGTGTGTGTGTGTGTGTGTGTGCGTGTGTATGCGCGTACTATAAGGCCAATCGGAGACAGAATGAGGACATGCATTGATATTTCAAGGCTTTATGAACCTCACTGATCTCTTTTTTGCAAAGGCAATGGTAGAAGTCCATTATTTTTCTGGCATTAGGAAATGTTAATTATTTGCACTTCAATGAAATTCTAACATTACGGATATACAATACTGTTGAACTCACACTGAGGACGACGAGTCTGTGGTTTAAATAAAAGTAACAATCACTAAAGTTAATGCATTGGGTCCTATACAAAGGTTGCCACCTATGCCGTTGTCTGAACTCGACTACAAAGGATATTCAACAGCTCTCTGAACCAACTACACATACCCCAACCCCTCCATCACGCGGCCACACAAGGTAAATAAGCTGTTATTCCACTGTTGTTTAGACAGATTCTGCAGAGATTGGTCACGTAATGAAAAGAAAATAGCAGCGATGTTCCCATGACGGATATGGTAAACCAAATTGAGACAGGCTGCTCAGCCGGCTCTGAGTTCGCACCTCTGCTCTCACATTGCCGCCCTCCCGCTCCCTCCCTCCTTTGTAGCGAGCGAGACTGGCCGCTCCGACCCCGGCCCCACTGACTCACCCTTTCCACAGAACCCGATCTGCCTCCGAGGCCCATGCGCTCACGTCCTGTCGAGGATTTGTTGATTTCTTTAATCACGGACCTAGCTCTGCTCGTCTTTGTTTGTTTTGCAGAACAAGCAGCAAACACAAAGCACTTAAGTTGGTCCCGCAGAACAAAGAGCAGGAGGTTTTGCAAGGGGGATGCTGAGTTCTTGATTGCATCTCGAAGGTCGTTGTAATTACTGCGTCCTGCCGTCAGCTTTGCCCTCGAAGTATGCCTGTGTGCTGCAGCAAAACTATGTCAAGTGCAATTATGGATAAGACATCTTTAAGATTTATGATGGATAAAAAACATGTTTCTTCTCTTTTGCAGTACACATTATACAGTAACGATAAATCTAGGCCTATCATCTCAAGGCAACAACAAACCTTTTTCAACAAAGTTTTTCCATTATTTTATTTATTTTAGGCCATGCCAACTCATACATTATTAAAGGTCTTCATCCCTTGTGGAGCATTCAGCAAAGATTGCATGGACAAGAGTATACACCAGTCTTTTTCCTCCTCTCGTCTTCCACAAGCATCATGTCTCCATGGCAACACACACTTATTGCTCTACTATTTCTCAAACCAAAATAACCCAGCAACATTTGAACTACCAAAAAAAAACACAATAATTTTGCAATCATCACTTTCTATTTTTCAATTAAAATTAATGCTTGAACATTTTAAATAGTCACCATAATATGATCCCATTCATTAATGTTTTATTCTTATTTTATTATGTGCATTTTCATTGCTGCTTAAATGTCACAAAGAGTTTGTGACATTCAAGCTTACATTCGCTGGGACAACCTGTTACCCATATTATAATGATGTCATGTTTGTCCTGCTTGTCTCTTATGCTTTGGGTCTAATTTCACATGTCAGGCCTCGTTTATTTAAAACACCAGGCCTCAGCATTTCAGAATCCAGTTGTTAGTAAATGTAAACCTGCCACCGTAACACATTGAAGAACGATACATAAAAAATAAAATGGTATATCTACATTCTCTTTCTAAATTTTCAATGACAATATGTATTTTCTCCATCAAGAAACCACTCAAACCAACCTTAACCTCAAGATTTAAGCTAACTCTCAAAAAAGTTATTGATACCAATAAAGTACACAATTTATCATAATATATTTGTATTCTCTGATTAACTAAGTAAACTTCTATATTTAAAATGGTTAAAAAGCTTTTAAATTATATTATTCTATTATAGCCTACAGTGTCGAAAGGTTCTTGGTTTTTAAGTGAGCTTTTAAATCACCGCCATTTTGGTGCAAATGACCTATTTTGAGAAACTCATTGGAATGACACTGGATCACACATATAGACATTCTCTCCTTTGCATTAGCATCTCTATATTGCCAAGGACATGTATGCCTGCCCAGTGACTAGAAGCACATGTTCTCCTACTTATGTCTATGCAGAGATATGTTGTCATGGGGTACATTGGATATAGAATCTCATTTGTGTATTTTCGTGGTTCTTCATGGCTTGGGTGCTTTGTCCTCTGGAGGATGTCATCCTTTTTGCTAATGTCACTGTGTGGGCCTGCAAAGCAGTCTTGACTTTTGATTGGCTCTGCGTAGTCCTGCAGATCCTGACAGAAGTCTATTGTGTCATGTCTGTGTGTTTCTTCTGGAGTGCGTCTCATACTCAATTTGGTGGCTGACCTCAGATCATCTGCAGAGCACCAACCACGTCAGCCCCTGGTTACCGACACAGCCCTTGGCTACCCCTTGTGCCCCACATCCAGACATGGCAGAGCCAGCGCGGGACAGAATTGGACAGAACCGTCCACTCCACTGGCAGTACTGGGGGAGAGGAAAAGGGTGGAAAGGACAAACACACACCGTTTAATGCTATTTCTGTCATGTAGAACAGCAATTATAGTTGATCTAATTAGGCTGGTCTGCGTAATGGACGTCTCTAAGGCCATCATGAAAGGTTCCAGATATTTGCCCTTTCTGAGTGGCGGTTCAGTTCACAAACTCAGGCAATTGTGGGATACACAGGAGTCATGACAGAGGCAGGTCCCTGAGAATGGATGCCAGACGTCATGTGCTTGTGTGTTCTCATCCTGCACACAGGATGAAGGAAAAAAGGCCCACACAATAATAGTAACGCTCCAATCACATGTTTGTCATTGTCCAGATCCGTATGTTATTTGAGTTCAACCAATTTGGAAGAAATATTGTTTCGTATTGCTTTGTATTCACGCATCATGTAGTCACGAAGACAGTCGTATAGTTTAGTCTCCCACACTGGTCTTCTGCGAAGGCCTTTAAATTGTTGGAAGCAAAGATTAAGGTTGAATTAATTAAGGCTCCGTCTTTTGTTAATCTATTTCGGGGATCTTTCTAGTATTTTCAAATGATCCTGCATTCACGTTGTTTCATAGGCTTGTATTTTCAGGGTATTGATAGATGTGTCATATATCTTGACAAATATTTTTTGCGATATTGATACAAAATGATTATCTTTTGAATACTATATAAAAGTTTTCACATTTTTGGCCAGCATTGTTGTTGGCCTTACTTTGCTGGGTGTGTAGAACTTTAGAGTATGCTTCCACTTTAACTTCTTAGGGAAAAGCATCCATTCTTTTTATCTGCACTTTTTTCGGGTTTTGTTTGGGTTTTGATATATGTATTCATTTATCCCGCAGTAACTGTTTAAGTCAAAACGCTTCTACAGGTTCAGACCCATACAGAATATGCCATCCGACAGTAAAGGTTCTTTGGTTCCAAGTTTTGCTTTAGTTTCCCATCCAAATTGATATGTATCTAAATTCAGCATAAACATTACACATTCCACAGCATTCATTACGAAATGGAATAGGTTTTCATGAAAACCTTGGAATGTTTTAAAGAAGCACATCATTTTAGATATTTCTGGTCATCCTTTTGTGTATGATTAAGATCTATCTGGCATTTGTCAAGTGCCTGAGTGTGCGTGTGGGCATGCATGCGTGTGTGTGTGTGTGTGTGTGTGTGTGTGTGTGTGTGTGTGTGTGTGTGTGTGTGTGTGTGTGTGTGTGTGTGTGTGTGTGTGTGTGTGTGTGTGTGTGTGTGTGTGTGTGTGTGTGTGTGTGTGTGACCAAGGTTGCATCTGTAGTTATGTGGATGATTGTGCTCCCTTACTGTTGGGACTACTATCATGCCGCTGAGAGTAAGAAAATATAGCGATTGGAAATGGAGACTACATTTGTCTACAAAGTAAACATTTACAGTTGCTTACATTGAATTTAAAATTGAATTTACAGACGAGAACGAAAGACAGGCATGCAATATTTCAAAAGATTTAAATGATTCACATATTTTCACTTTTGAACTTCTCTGATTTTAATTTTCACAACACAGCACAACAATAAACATTTGAGCTATAATATACAATTAAAATGAAGGCTTGTGCTGAGGAACTTGTTTTGGCAATTTGGAGATAAAGCAGACAGAATTGTGGCTTATAGCACAGCCCAGTACACATTCAATACTGTGTACGATACAACCCACTGCAAAACAATCAATATTCTTTGGGAAGCTGTATTGAGACTATTGAGATTATTTTTGGTTTGCCAATTATTCATTATTTGTGGTGAGATGCAATGTTTATCTTGCACACATGTCCTTAAACAAAAAATAATAAATAATAATTATTATCTTTGTCCCCACATCCAGAAATAATTTGCAATACATACAGTATAGTACAGCTGCAATGTGGAATCCTTCTTAACCATGACTGGCAAGTTATATTCAAGAAGAGGTCTTTGAGGCGGTAAGAACTATGTACCTACCTCCGTGTTCTGCCCTCTCCGGATGCTACTGAGGGCCCTCCATAAGGCCCAGTGGGACAGCTATGCGAGGCCTACTCTGGTTTCAGGCTGTCAGATGACATCAGTCTGCATGCGGCCTCATATCGTTGAACAGAACAGGTTAGCAGTGACCCATTGGAGCAGCCGTGCTCTGATGTTGGAGGTTAGGGAGCCTGTGCTAGCCATGGCACGCTAGCGCAGGAAGCCCAGGGTCAAAGTTCACGATGAAGAATCTGTATTGCCTGACATAGTACATATAATACTCCAACATATGCCTTAAGACAAACATGTACAATAAATATGTCATTCTTCACTTACAACTGAATGAAGGAATTGTACTTCAAGCAAGTACGTTTATGACATTTTACTGATGTACAGGTATATTTGTGTGTATATATGTGTGTGTTATTGGTTTTAATCTGATGGGAACTTCTAGTTGTGGTCTAAGGAATATCTTGTTTTATGCTGACAGGGTTAAAGCTCATCTAGGCCTACTGAGCATGCAAACATACTTTGAAGTTATCGACAGGTTGAAAGCTGTTTACTCTTTTGCAGTTGGATATTGCTTTGCAACAGTAACCATGTTTTTCTTTCTTTCAGAATTCTTCTGTCTGTCTTATATTAAACAAAAAAAATGAGATCTATGTTGTCAGGATCATAATTTATTCGTTGATTAAACAAAAGATAATAATAATAATAATAATAATTATTATTATTATTATTATTATTCCCAGATTTGAATCTGAGTGTTACACATAAGGCAGACATTAAGACAAATCTCTGGGAGAGTAAAGGCCATCTAACCATTTAATTGCTCCCACAATGGATTGATGTATCTTCTTGATGGACAAACAAAGGACGGGTTTGGTCATTGCGATTGCCCCGGCTATCCCCAAGTGTGTGCCCAATGTCACCTTTTAAGGGGTATGCTAGAAAACCAAACATACTTGGGGACCACAAATTATTCCCAGAGATGCTTTGTGCTTGTCTCGCACGCACTCTCTTTTTTATATTTTAGCATACGTAGACTAACAGTGTTGTACAAAGTTATACAGCTTATTGGTCAACATTTGTTCTGCTAACAGATTCAACAATTGCCCTCCACTATTCCTCATCTTCATAAGTACACAGTTCAAACCAAATACTGAAGCCTAAACAACTCTACCACTGAACCACACACACAGAAAACCAAAACCTCTGCCATTGCATATGGTGGTGCATAATATCCACTGGCTGTAATAATGATAATGCCCGTGGTTTGTTGGAGATGCTTGCAATCCGTCTGTGACACATGTGGGCCATGAATTATTAATGTTCCCCAACTAACTGGAGGAAGGGATGCGGTGTGGAGAGCACAAAATGGCCTTCTAAACGTGCACAGAGTAAAAGACCCTGATTCAACTCTTTGGAGGGTTTTGTTGTGATCTGTTGTTTAGATAGCAACATTTCTACGAGAGTATTGGGGTGGGGGGTGGGGGAGAACAAGTAAAGGTTTTTCAATGGCAAACAGAAGAGAAGGTAAAGTGAAAATGTGCACGCTTGCTCGGGCTGCTCAAGGAGTGACATGGGGCTAAAGTGTTTGTGGGGCCCTTGTGGTTTTCAGCCAATAAATCCTCAGTACATGTTTAATTCAGTCAGATGTGCTGCATGAGAGGAGCACAGAAGGATACACGGCTATTACTCTGCACCTCACATCAGAGAGAGTAGGGGAGGGGGTCTGGAAATCTATATCCTACACCTGGGGGTTGGGGGGTGGGGGGGTCAGTCTCGAAAAAAAGGGCAAGGCAGGAACAGGGATCAGGGAGGGAAGTGGAGTAAAGCACTCTGAAAAAAGGCATGCTTTTACATGGTGCAGGCACTACTGAAAGATACAGCGTGGGGGAGATGCTGTTTGACTATACGGCACTACAGCACTGTTAGTTCTCTGTGCCTACGCAAAGGCAAGGGAAAGAGGATAAGTAAATAAAGAGAGGGTTATCAATGAAAAGATAGAAACCAAGAGAAATAGAGAGATAGAAACGCACACACCACACACATAGACACACACACACACACACACGCAGTCACCCGCACACACACACACACACACACACACACACACACACACACACACACACACACACACACACACACACACACACACACACACACACACACACACACACACACACACACACACACACACACACACAAACACACACAGCATTATGACAGATTGCCACCATTGTGTTACTTACTCTACATTTGAGTTGATTGCACAAGACAACACAATGCATTCATTTTGCACTGTGTCATGGAGGATTTGAGAGACCAAATGCCTTATTATTCCAATTTTTTATTTAACCATCTACATAGCATGACATTTCAGGGAAACAATAACATCCAGGCACGGACTGACTTGTTTTGATCTATGGACAGTGCCGCCATCTTCTGGCCATTGCATGGATTTATCGCATGATGTAATTCAATATTGTATTAGTTTGATTTACTTTTTGTCTTGTGTGTTACTAAATAGATTTATGTTTAGTGGGGAACGAGACTTAAATAAAGGAATTATGTTAGTGGACTCCAAATTAGCTAAAATCTTATTTAATTGAATTAATTATCAAGCAATGATCAGATCAAATTGTTTGGATAGGAATGTAGTTCCCTCTGATGTCATTGACTCAAAGTTTTTTTCTAAATGTCTAATACCAAGTAAAATCAATTAATGTCAAACAGTTATAGAATGTGGAAGATGCAAAACACAAATAGAAAGCCAAGATAAAGATGAATTATGGAGGAATTGATTGATCTGTAACCCTAGCTTTTAGTTTACCTTGACCTACATTCTGTTTAATTATGCGAATCAGAATCAGAATTGATTTTATTACATCTTGTTGTACAAGATGACAAGAGCAACAATACAAGATAAAGTAAATTAGAAAAATAAAAAGCGGAAGTGGTAGTGGTCATGGTAAATGTTTTTTGCAAATTACAGAAATACGTGTTGAAATAGTCTATTTTCTTTAAGATGTGCAAAAATTCTGTACAGAAATATATATTAAAATAATCTGTTTTTGCAGTGTGCGTGGGGTTGGTTTGGGGATAGTGGGTTTCTCCAGGAGCCTGACTGCTTGGCCGAAAAAACATTGTCATCCTCTGGGTTTTGGCCCGAGGCTTCGGTACCATTTCCCCGAACGGCAGTAACTGTGTGCGGTTGGGGTGGCTGGGGTCCTTGATGATTCTGAGGGCCTTCTTGACACACCGCGCCTTGCAGGTGTCCTAAAATGAGGGAAACTCACATCCGCTGATCCTCTCAGCTGTCTACACTACCCTTTGCGGCTTTTGGCAGTGCAGTTCCCATACCAGGCTGTGATTCATCCTGTCAAGATGCTCTCCAAACTTATTCAGCCGCCTAAGGTGAAATAGACGTTGGTATGCTCCTCCCAGGTGAGGTCTTTGATGATGTGGCCCCCCAGCAACTCAATGATGTCTAGCATCTCCCCAGCAGACCAATTGATAGTGATGGGGTCTTGCATCTCTCTCCGCCCATCACCTGCTCCTTGGTTGTAGGCGTTGAGAGTGAGGTTGTTTTCCTTGCTGTACTGAGCCAGGCGGTCAACCTCGCTTCCATAGGCCGTGTCATCGGCAAACTTGATCATTGTGTGTAGCTGCGCTATTGTGGGTGTATAGGAGGGGGCTTAGGAAACAGCCCTGGTTGATGGTCTGGGGGGCAAAGATCTTGGAACCCATCTTTAACAACTGTTTTCAATCCAACAGGAAGTCAAGGATCCAGTTGCATAGGCTGCTGGGCTCAATGCCTAGGTCCCTGAGCTTGCTTTCGAGCCTGGAGGGGACTATGGTGTTGAATGCTGAACAATCCATGAACATTATCCTCCCATTGGCGTTTTGTGGCAGTGCTGTGGCAATGGCGTCGTCTGTCGATCTCTTGTTCCGAATTGGTGAGGGTCCAGAGCGGGCGGCAGCACTCTGCAGATCAGTACCTTACAGTGAGCACCTCAAAGCATTCGCTCACTTTGGGGGTGACAACAGGGCACCAGTCGTTTTGGCATTTCATCTTGCTCTTTTTTGGTACTGGGATGATGACTGAAGACTTGAAGCAGGTGAGCACTATGCCCGTGGAGAGAAATAATGGTAAATAAAGCAGGGAGGGCATGGCACTCTCACTCTCCTGCAAAACATGATGCATGCAGCTAATAAAGGCCATCTATAGACCAGTCCAGAAATACGAATAAGACAAGTGTGTGTGCGTGTGTGTGTGTGTGTGTGCGTGCGTGCTTGCGTGTGTGTGTGTGCGTGTGTGTGTGTGTGTGTGTGTGTGTGTGTGTGTGTGTGTGTGTGTGTGTGTGTGTGTGTGTGTGTGTGTTTGTGTGAGATGTATATAGAATAGATGTTTACCATCTTGACTCCTTTCTGAAAAGCCTCTTTTATGACAGCCTAACGTTTTGTCCCCTAATGGTGGCATATATAAATGAAAAAAAATCATCAATTTGCAGCACATATTTATATTATTTTCACGGGCGAATATACGGTCTGAAGAGATGAGTTTTTACCCTGTGGCAGAAGATGTGTAGGGTTTAAATGTCCTGATGTCAGTTGGGAGCTCATTCCACAATTGTGGAGCCAGGAGAGCAAACAAACAAGATTATCTTGAGCCGATGCTGGGGTCTCCACGTAGTGAGCAAGAACCTTTTCTAGACCCTTATGACCCACATTGTTATAAGTTGTTTCAACAAAGCAAGAGCCAGAATAATGCATGCTAGTGGAACCAAGTGAGTGTCCAGAAACACATAAATACTTCAGCCAAGATTCATTACACTTCAATTACAATTACAATTCAGTTTATAAAATTGGGTTTAATTTAATTAATTAAATACGACAGTTTCATGATATCCACATGCAGGGCCGACGGACTGCGGGGACAAAGGGGACAGTTGTGGGGGGGCCCAAGGCAGAGGGGGGGCCCAACAGTTAACTACAGATCTAGTATTAACCCTAAACCCTATGCTACTGATATGTAATAACGCTTATTACAGTATTGGCTAATGTAAATGGTTAATTATGTTGCAAAGTTGTTAGTGTATCGACTTTCCATACAATAATTTAGCATTGACATAATAAAAAGAATGCTTAATTTTCGCTTTGCAATTAGGTTACCTTACTGCCGAGTAAACTTTTAAATAGATAAGAATAATATGCACCTGGGTTTCTATACCTTTATCCAAATAAATTAATAATATGGCAATACTTATTCTCTGATACTCTCTCCAACTTATTCTCGCGAAAGATCTTTGATTCGGCTTTAAACAGATAATTTAATAGAGACATAGATCTTTAAGTTAGATGGTTGATCATCATCATCATCATCATCATCATCATCATCATCATCATCATCATCATCATCATCATCATCATCATCATCATCAACCATATCATCATCATCATCATCATGACGTCATGTATTACATTACCAGACCCAAATATTTATAGCTGACCATGAATTCATATAAAATATAATGCAACCATTATCGAACGTCATTATCCTTATCTAAACGTGAAGAAAACCTTTCTGAAAAGACAGACTGTGATCGTATGAATTACAATGATGGGTAGACTTTAATGTCAGGCAAGCCTAGCAGTACTGAAAGGGTCCTTTAGCCTTCCCCTTAGCTTAGCCGCAGCTAGTCAGCAAGTGATCGGCACGAGCACCGTGCATCTTAATACCGTTTGAATCACGAGAAACAAATAGAATTTTGACAACTTAATTGGCAAAAAACGAATCTCTTTGAGGACAAAGAGTATAAAGGTAAGGGAAAACGGTAAATGACACCCGATTCACATTTTAAGTCGCTTAAGGTAGTCATTTTCTCTTCAGAATGACTGAACTTGGCAAACCGAGAAGCTGAAATCGCATACATCTATCCGTCGTAGGAAAACGACTCGTAATAATTAAGCGACGTTAAACATAAAAAATGAATGAACTAGTTTGTCGTTTTCGTGACTACCAGATCCATAACGTTCGAATGGTGGACCACTTTGTATCCTGGCTAACACCCTAGCTTTAAAGCTAACAATGCAACATGGACACAACAAGGGGAATTTTTCTTAACATTTCCCCAGAACAAACGATACACTTGGTAGCATCCGCTAACGGATAATATCATCCTCCCATCATACATAGCGTTGGACAAACGCGATTTTTTTTCTGCTAACAATCTTAATCTTCATGAGGTTAAGCTGCACTTTGAATATTAAGGCCGGGATTTTGACTAGTCCTTTTCTAATCTGTTAGTTCGAAATCAAAGAAGCGGTTCTACGCTACACGAAGGAATTCTTTCATTTAACAATAAAACGTTATACATCTGGGGTCTTCAATGTAATTTAAGTTAGATTTATTGTACACAGTGGGTTAAACGGATCTGAATTGGTTTACATAAGACGATAGCATCGCTGTATGAGGTCTAGGCCAGCTGTTGTGTGACATTCTTCTGAATCCTTTTGCTAAGTCCATATCTGTAAGAATGCAAACATGTTCATGAAACAAATCTCGGTCATTTTTATTGGATCCAACCAGATTTAGCTAATTTCTTCATATAAGCTAATGATAAGCTAAAGGCTGGGCTGTGATTGGGTCCTCAGACAATGAAGTGAAAAATGAAGTGCCGTAGTGGGTCAGTTGTCCGAGGACGGTAACGTTAGCTACTGCCATTGTAGCATTTGAGAAAACGAAATACTTCTGCCCCTTGTGCGTTTTATTGCTAATCTGCTGATTGTCATGCACGAACACTTAAACAATCTAGCAGCATCTTTTTACGGTCCTGAGTTTATGTAGCTAAACAATTATGCAGTGTCTATTCAAGCAACTCGGGGTCTCTTTATTTATCCTGTTAATCTTTCCATGCATACAGCTTTATGTTCAGTTAAGAGAGACAGTATCATGCATGCTGTCCCCATATTGTGGGACTTTTATTATGAATATTTATTTTATTTATGTTTATGAAAACACCCTTTTTATTTTGCTTTCATTAGTGAAATCAATAAATTAAAATGTTCCATCTTTGTTTTATTATTATGTCCCTCACACGAATTACACCTAAATGATGTTTGCGATTAATAGGTCAAGTTGCAGTTTAAGCTAATAGTTTTTGACAATACTTCGGTTGATACTTCCATGGTATTTTTCTCATGTAACCAGTGATTATTATCTTTTGTAGATGCCTTCAGCAACAGTCGGCAATGGTGCGGCACAGTCTGCCAGTCCAGAATTGGGACTTGGAAGTCATTCTGAGGTTATGAAGCAGGTTATAAATGTGATTGAGAAGAAGGTTCGCAATATGGAAAAAAAAAAGGTAACTGACATGAACGTTTTTAATCGTCTTTATTGGTATTTAATGGATTTACACTATATTTCCCAATCGCTATTTCTTTTGTCTCATCTTAATGAGTCACTGTGCCAATATAGAACAGACTTAAACTTCTATTTATAGAATGATTTTGGGAATTTCTGTGGACCATATTGTTCTGTTAATATTTTTAATTTGTTCCCAATTAAGTTACCATAGGGATCATTAGTGTTGATGTAAATATGAGCTATTTTACATATCAAATTGAAATGTGATTTAATGCTATCGATGGGATTTATGTAATCATTAACTATTGAATAACTGTTCAATCATTTAGGGTAAACTGGATGACTATCAGGCCAAGAAGAACAATGGGGAGCGGCTGAATCAGGATCAGCTGGTACGTATAACACCATGAGTTACTTCATATTACTCTGATCCATTGTTATTGTATCATTCTAGTTTTTATTATCCTTCTTAAACAACTTATGAATGCTGTTATTCAGTTTTGTAGTTATTTATAGAATTGAATACATAACCTGAAAACAGTACAATCTCCTCACAAGATTCCTTGATACTCATTATTGTACTTGCCATAACACTGAATTTAATATTTGTTCTATTTCCTACCGAAAGGATGCTTTGACAAAGTTTGGGGAGATCACCAACAACCTTGAGTTTGCCCGGGAACTGCAAAAGGGCTTTTTGACTTTGGGCCAAGAGGTACGCTTCCAGTTACACATAATCAATGCTTATTGGAAGTTAAATAAGTAGTGTTGTCTTTAACAGGAGATGGATTGATGTTAAAGATGACATCACAACCACGGCTGGTCGTATCGTCCGAGCCGAGGGAGTGAAAAAATGTCGACGCGTTGTTTCTAAGTCATGATTAGCCCTAACCACACCATGTTGAACTAAGGTTGTAATCATTTCCGAGAACAAGGCTTAACTTTGGGCCGTTGTTGCGTGCAGGTGAGCAAGGTGGTGAAGAAGTCTGTGAGGAGAGAGCAGCTACAGCGGGAGGAGATGGAGCAGCGGAGGTTGAAGATGGTCCTGGAGCTGCAGTTCCTTTTGGACCGGTTGGGAGAGGAAGAGGTCAGGCAGGACCTGAAGCGACCCGACGGTGACGGCACCTCGGTGCTCACCGATGCCGACCTCAGAACCCTGGACCAGTTCTACAAGCTGGTGGGACCGGACAGGAACTACGACGTCAGGTGCGGCTCGCTCTCTAGTGTGGTGTGACGAGGGTAACCTAGTAGCGATGGAGTATGCGATAGATGTCGTTGGCGGGTGAAATGCAATGATTTATAGAGACGGGTGCCCAATGATGCACAGATAACGCCCCGTTACCTTTTTATGACTTTGTATTAGGCGTGGCCGACCTGTGGCAGTTTTTAGCACTTCAATCGGCAAAGTTGTAAGAGCAGCAGCCACAGAAACTGCCATGCAAATTAATTATTAATTAAAAGTGCTGAACAGAGTACAGTGAGTCCTCTGAAGAACCGTGTACACGGTACTCGTATCCGTCATCAGCTGCCATCGGCTCATGTATTGTACGTTTCAGTTAGAAATGAGAAAATATTGCCGTCAATAATAGCACACATTCCTACTCTGTATAACAGTTGGTCTATATACAACAAGGTCATTTATTTAACATCGTAAAAAAGTCAAGATTAACCGAAGCGATCGATATTGTGTGTGTTTTTGGTCAGATTTGGTGCTAGTGCTTCTCACAGCCATGTGAACAGGTTTCTCTTCTCGCCTTCCAGGTTGACTGACCAGTACGAGGATGCCTCACTACACCTGTGGGAGCTGCTAGAGGGCCGGGACAAGCCCGTAGCAGGGACCACATGTAAGTGTATCCATTGTCTGCAATGCTCAAGGTCTAATGGGAAAGCTGGAATCCAGCCCAACAGTGCGTAAAGGACAACTCTAGTCTCTACTCTCAGTGGTCCCTGACAGATGTGCATCGACTGTGTTCCAGACAAGGTGCTGAAGGAGACTCTGGACAAGGTGCTGCTAAGCGGCTACTTTGACCGAGTGCACACGCATCAAAACGGAGCGGTGTGTGAGGAGGTGGAGGAGGGAGAGGAGGAGAGCCAGATAGTGGAGGAGGAGGAGCAGAAGGCTGAGGAGCCACCATCTGAACCTGGTAACAACCACAAGACCACTACTGAACATTTCACGGCCTCGCCTTTCTACAGAGAGCTGTTCCTTCTGCCGATCCCTGCATGTTGTTCAAATAACGGTGTGCTGAGAATGACAGAGCCATTGGCACTGCCCGCCATGGTTACTAGGGGTGTAACGATCCATCGATGTAGATCGATACATCGATTGATTGGCAAACGATCCAACTGCATCGATGCAACGCCCAAAGATCGATGCATATCGCTGTATTTTACGTTTTTTTTGACAATCTCCTTGCGTGGCTGTTTGTGAAACTAGTTCTGCCCAAGTGCGGCAAGCCGCTCGTATCCGTTCTTCAGTTAAATGAGGCAAGCAGCAAGTTAGCTACAGTGAGCACATGTGTGAGCGAGATGACGGCTAGTTTCGGTTTGCGTTGCCAGATTGGGAACATTTCCCATTTTTTCAGCCTAACGTGATTAAAAGTAGCACATTGGGCAGGAGAATTTGCCCAATCTGGCAACACGGACGGCTTATCTTAAAAGCCACGATGATTCTGAGGGATGTTTTGTTTTTAGTAGAAAACTATCCACACGCATAGGTTGGGAATGGTCCATGTTCAAAATGAAAGATCATTACAGGCTCTTTAATTTAAGCCATAAAAAACCTTCTGCACTTAAATGCAATCTGACACTTTATTATTTGTATTAAAAATGGAATGTTTTTGTTTTTTAAATATCCGGAAGAGCAAAGAAATAAAATGAGGAAATTATAAATGGTTGTGAGTTTATGTGAATCGAATCGAAATCGTATCATGACAGACTTTTGATATCGGCAGATATCGTATCGTTGTCCAATGAATCGATTTAATATCGTATCGTGATGAAACCAGAGTCTAATGGCTACCTGACTTGTGATGCTCAACTATTTGGCTGCTAATCAGGGCGGACCCTGTATGGGGAACCAGAGGGTGCTGGGGGGGGGGGGGGGGGGGGAGACCGTAGAGGGTGCTTATCTCCCTGGTCTCTGAACTATCGACAACGTCCCAGGACAAAGAAGGGGACTCTGTGCCCCCTAAATGATAGCTTTTTTCTGTAGCCCAGCTTGCCTCCGAACGTCAGCCATTCCTCAGCTTTACCAAACGTGCCTTGTCTTTTTTCACCAGAAGGAACGGCTACTGAAGATGACACTGAGCCTTTGGAAGTGGAAACCACAGAGGTGAGCACAGGACTAAATGTGGTCATTCATAACTTGATGTTCGCCGGTCTTGAAGAAACACTTTCTATTGAAATATATTTTTTGTTGTTGGACACTCTTTTTGTGTTATCATTTTTCAGCGTGTGGTCTTCTGTTGTAGTTTGTAAACAGACAGTTCATTCCAGAAACGGCTTACAGCGCAACAGAACAGGACCAAGTGGACGGCTGGGCAGTGGAGGCCCAGGTAATGCCTGACGGACCTTTTGTGAGCACATGTTGGTCCCGTATCTCTCTCACATGGTTTGTTCAGTCGTGTTGACCGTACGTCTGTTGTGTCTGCGCCAGATGGTGAATTCCTTACAGCATCAGCCCCTTGCCCAGCTCACGCCAGAGCCCCCCGCCAGCGTGGACCAGGACATCACATGCCCCCCAGCGGACCCTGTGGTCCGGAAGCAGGTGGTGCAAGACCTCATGGCACAGATGCAAGGCACCTTTAACTTCATGCAGGTCAGAATTGCATGTGTACAACGGGAAACTATTACATTAAGTCGCTTAAAGGGCCTTGCTGTGACGCTTTTGTACCAATTTAGAAAGGTGCAGAAACCTTTTGGATAGGAGCATTACGCGTACCACTTGAAATACTTGTGTAGCAGCTACGAAGGTGGCTTTAACTCTTGGCCACGCCTGACAGTCATAAAGCCAAACCCAAGACCGTATTCAAGTCTTCTCATCAAAAAAGGAAAAGTGTAAAATGTGATGATTATTATAAATGAGCAAATACATGGTCAGAACTGTCTGACATGGCTTTGACTTTTTAACATCTTATCTGAAAGACAAACCATGTCTGTACTCAATGTAACACATTTTTCAAAGTAGAGATAACGGCAGGCATTATGTATAGAGCATTTGTTGACTGTCGATAAACCTTGAGCTTGAGACATCCATTTGAAAGTCCTGAACCTACAGAATTGCGCACAATAGTCACACAATATTTTTTTTGCTCATTTTCTTTATCAAAAAATAGTTTATGGTGTAAAAATAACTACAATAAAATTTGATTATCATTATTGGAGGCCGCTGTTCGATTTTGGTGTTGAAGTTGATAAAGAAACAAAGAAAAATACTGATACTGTAGACATTGCAAGATTTTGTAATGTATTCCTCCAGGCGCCCAGCGCAAGAGTCGAAGTCGACCCATCCAACAATTCTTCTCTTTCCTTCCATGTAGGACTCTATGCTGGAGTTTGATGGACAGGCCCTGGACCCAGCCATTGTGTCTGCTCAGCCCATGAAGCCAGCGCAGACTGTGGGCCTGCAGCAGATGGGCCTTGTTTCAGGTGAACGTCAACGTAACCTCTCTTGGTCTGTTGCACGTGTCCGTCCTGTACCTGAAGTTGAACCAGATCTGTTGCAGGAAAATATGAGAAATTCAAATAACGGGATTACATTATTTATTTAGCTGATGCTTTTGTCCCAATCGACTGAAGTGATGAAGATAAACCTTTAAAAAGGGAAAGAATTATTTGTGCTTACAACTTAAAAATAAAAACTGCTTTTAAGTGCTCCTTAGTGCTACGATATAGAAACAAGAGGTTAACAGATGAAGATAAATAAAAGCTATTGAATTCTTCCAACTACATGGTCATACCACAATTATTCTGTAAAGTATTTGACCTCTTCTTCTCGAGAGTTGGGAGAAGCCCCCTTCCCCTAAATAAATAGTAATTGTAAAGCATTTAAACAAATTTTCACATCATGTCATCTACTCAAACAATTTGAACAAACGTTACTTCTTGGTGGTGAAGTAAAGTGGTGTTTGGAAAAGCCATTAACGATAAGTTTAATGCAAACAGTGTCTGGGCACTGTTTAGAAACCGCTCTGTTAACAATCAATTAAGCTGAGCTAAGAGAGGGTTTCACAGAAAATCTGTAAATTCCTTCAATCCTTCAAAAATAAAACAATGTTTTTATCGCTATCTGGTTGCCTTGTGGTGCAATTTCTATGGTTTGTCTTGCTGCCGTTCTATTCGGCCTGACGTTTCAATAGTGTTCCAATGTCCAAGTCTCATCCCGTTTCTAATGTTTTTGCATTGGTTTTCATTGGATTTATTGTTCTGTGTATTTGGAGACTCTGCCTAAACCTTCCTAATACCTATACTAAAAAATCTCATTGCCCTAGTTCACTTTATTACTTATCAGATGTTTAAAAAAAGCTTTATACACACTGACCCAATAGCATTCAAATAGATTATTCCCCTTGCACAACATCTTAACAGTTGTCCTCTTTATTTTGCTACCAAGCTAACATATTCTATCCCTTGTACTTGTGGAGATACTCTTATTTACCGATGTTATTTCAGTCCAGAGCCTGAGAAAGAGGCCTAGTATTGCTCAATACATTAACACATCCTTTGCTTCACGGTTTGTTCTGAACAGCCCATACCGAGTCCCGGCTTCCCCAAACCACCATGGTTTCTGGACCCCTGGAGTCCTCACAAGTGAGTACAACACAAGCTGCAAGCAAGGCCTTCTATGTGGGGCCACTAGCCATAAAAGGCCTAGCTCTCCCTCTAAATCTTAGCAAAGACTGGGTCCAACAAACATAGCGTCGCCCATCAAAGTCCAAGCCTAAGTTCCCCCCCCCCCCCCCCCCCCCCCCCCCCCCAAATACTCATCCTTGACCAGCCCCCCAACAAAACACTGCCCCGCACCTAGACGGACTGCCCCTGCCCCCCCCCCCCCCCCCCCCAGGTAACGCCTCGGCCCCCGGTGCATTTGGACTCTGTGGCCTCGGGTCATGTCTGTGTTGCATGTGCTTGTGACCACGTACAAAATGACCCAAGGATGAGGGGCGTGGGGGTGGCCCGCACTCATCCTTGTCCTCCGTCAAATGTGTCTCAAGGCCCATTAACCGGTTGTGTCCCCCCCCCCCACCCCACCCTTCCTCACTTCTCTTCAACCCCCCCCCCTCCCCTTCCTCCTCATGCCTTCCCAGGCCTCGCTGTCTCGTTCATCTGAGCAGTGCCCTGCCCCATCCTCCCTGCCCTCCGCCTTCCCACCTGTGTCCAAACCCACCCACAGTGGAGGCACCAATGTCAATGCTGCACCATTCCAGTCCATGCAAGCGGTAGGCTGTATGTGTATATGTAGGTCCCAGCGGTAGGCTGTGTGTGTGTGTGTGTGTGTGTGTGTGTGTGTGTATATATGGGTCCCAGCGGTATGCTGTCTTGTGTATAGGTCCCTGTTCGCCAAGCACCTTGGTGGTTGTCTTCACACGCACACGCGTACTCCAATCATTACCATATGCAAGGATATTCTGAACTTTGCAATTTTGCGCCCTTGGCCGAATCTTGAAGGACTGGCATTCTGTTAATGCCCATATTTCCTGATGAAGCTGCCGAAAGCTAATGTTTTCGCCCAGCACATAATTGTTTCTTTCTATGCAGATGTTGAGTAAGATACTTGACTAGTGCTGTGATGTAGACTCCCATTAAAATAACCCATAGAGCCTTAATGGAGAGATAAATGGGACAAATTATTGTTCTCCATTTTTCGAATCTCTTGTTGATTGATAATCTTGTGCAGCTGAAGTTGGATCTATAATATGTATCCGGTTTATTTTCCGCTCTTCAATGGCACATTATATTAAGGAATATCCTGCACTTATATCAAGGTATACTAAGTTCCCATACTGGGTATGAGATATTCAAGGCATAATGGCAGCTTGTTGTATATGTTGGTGTGTGCCTGTAGGTGTAATGTGTTTCTGCTTTGTTTCCCTCTCCGTCCTTTAGGTATTTAACATGAACGCTCCTGTCCCAACTGCAAGCGATGGTTCGGTGGAGCCGCTGAAGCAGCCTACCCAGTTTCCAAGTGGCTACGCACAGGGCTTCAGCAGCCCTGCGGAGCACACTGGGGAGCAGGCAGACGTGCCACAGGACGCTCTGCAGTCAGGTAATGGAATCGACTAGGCCAGTGTCGATGCAGGACCTCCTTAAACAACACACCTGAGGCGCTATAGAGAAAAGCCTCCATTACACATTGCAATCTGTTCTGAGGGCATACGAATGCAGCACAATGGCACAATTTTGACCTGAACAGCGGCATGTGTCACTCCTCAATTGTGTTGTGAACGTTCTGCCGTTGGTTCCCATCTGTGCAGTGGTTGGTGGATTCCAACCCCATGAGCAGGCCATGGCCCAGGCCGGGGCCCAGCAGCAGTCCGCTCAGCCTGCTGGCTTCACCCGGCCCGCCCAGCCCTACTTCAACGGCAGGGGCGCGCCCAGGGGTGGACCCCGGGGCGGCCGCGGCATCATCAACGGCTACCGCGGCGGGGCCTCCAACGGTTTCCGGGGTAGGATACTTAAGTTTGTCGTCGGTGTCGCATACGCATCCCTCAATTATTTTGCTACAAAAGTATGATTTTTACATTATAACCTTTTTTTGTTTTTTTTATCTCTCCAGGTGAAGGCTATCGCCCTCCTTTCTCAAACGCTCCCAACAGTGGTTATGGCCAGAACCAATTCAATACGACTCGAGATTATCCCAATAGTACCTACCAACGGGTAAGCACTTCACCAAATTAGCTTTGGCAACTGCTATGAAAATGTAGTATGAGTAATTAGGCCTTGGTGATTGCATGTTTTGCCTTTCCTCCTGCGCAAGTAGAAACCCATTTTAATTGAAGTAGCATAATGGGCAATTGATCCCGAGCACGGGCTGTGTGCAAAGCAATCAGGACAAACGTTTGAATGTGTTTCTTAAACGTGATTACCGTTTCATCGTGTAGGAGGGTTACCAGCCAGGCTACAAGCGTGGAGCTGCCCAGGGGGCTCGAGGCTGCCCCCGGGGTAATGGCCAAGCGATGCGATCCTGAAGAGGACCCCCCTAAATCCATCATACTGCGGCGCCCCCCCCTGAACATTCACACTATAAGAATGTCATCCTCGTCCCCAACCCCCCGCCCCGCCCCCCCAGCTCACTTTTCTAACTTTTTATTTTTCATTTGTTTCTCATTGTGAACTTTTTCTTCTTTTTTTTTATCAGAGTGGAGTCGGCTTTGGTATATGTAGATACTCTTGATGTTTTAACACGGCAACGCTGAGCTTCACAGGATTTAGAATTATCAGCTAGGTCTTGGTGTTTAAAACGACAAAATAGATATTCCTGTAAACTTGAAAGATTTCATTAATTTATTTTTTGTACAAAATGAATGCAAAAAATACCCCGTCACTGTCAGTCCAGTCTCATGAGAAATGATATTTTCTTTAACTGCCCTATACTGTCGGCCACTTTTGATTTCAGTTCTTGCTTTCTTTTTTTTCTCTTTACCCCAACTAACACGATCACCTCTTTGTAAGCTGATGTCATAGGTTGAGAGATGTTTTCAATAAAGATGTGTTGTATTAGTTTTCTCTCTAGTTTGGTTTCCATTCGTCAAGTCTAGAAGTTTAAAACTTAATGAAAGATGTACACGCATTACAATCAAGTCAAAACTTGAATTAAATTGCTCAAGCTCTGTTTATCCAATAGACTTCACATTGCCCAGTTATTTCTTCTTTGCTCCCAGAGTACACCACATAGCTTTTTATGCATTTTTCTAAGAACATGTCCATGACCATATTTACCCTTCCAGATAAAGTATAAGACGTAAGACATACAGCTATCTTGACCTTACAAGGCAATTTGATATCTTGCCAATAGAGTTATGTGTTTTTGGCCCAACCAGTCCTTCATCCAACACCTGCCAAATATTCTTTGATTGATTTCCTCCCAGATGGTTCTGTGCAACAACCCATCTGGCGCATCAGGTTTAACATGTTTAGCATGGCACCAAAATATCCATCTTGTCACTAAGCCATTTGAGTGTTGCTTTATGAACTCACCCCACAAAGCCACTTTATTTAAATTGTACAGAAACCCTTTCTAGTAATAATGAGAAATAACATTGTGAAACATTTGGCGCCATATAAAAGTTCAAATTTTGGAAAATCCCACAAGTCTAACTTTGCCCCTCCTTGGTGATGTGGTATGAACAGGCAATGAGTGCCAGGGTACATATTTTTTTTTAACCTATCTAGAGTCTACAAATATCACCTTGAGGGGTGGATTCTATCCACTTCAGCCAATTTGTTCAAGGAATTTAATGCGGTACTTCCTGTATTCCGATTTAGTTTTGTCCTGAAGTCTTACTAATAGACCCCTCTGATATCACATGATGCAACACTGCTAAAATATTACAGATTTGGTCCAGATATTTATGGAATCATCCGAAAAGACAATCCACTACAAAACTCTTGAATAGCCAAACTATCACTCCACGTTGTGGAAAGTTAACTCATTAAAGTTGCAAATCATTGCACTTGGCTCTTCGTTTAAAATAACCTGGACTTGTGTAGCCGATTTTTTGTATAAATCACATACTATAACTGATATATATATTCCACAAATATACGCCAGCTCACACCACTTTCTGTTGACAAGAATCGTAGACTCCCAAAACCTCCCAACAAGTCAGACTGCACGTTAAAGAGTTCTTTAAATTCCAAATGTGCCCTGCCTACTAACTTGGGGGGGCTCAATCTTACACATTGATTTTAGGTTTGGTTTTGAAATCATGACTTCAACGACCATAACTCTGCTCTAAAAATACTGGCTGACTAACCCCCTGAACTTGATTAAGTGACGGGAACCTCTCCTAAGATCTGCAGCATTTGTAAGGCTGTACATGAAAACATGTTTGTTTTATTCTTAATATAAATCACGTTAAGCCATCCACACATTCAGCACAATAAGACCACATAACAAAATTGACGTGAGTGCAATGGCATTTGGACTGGAACTTGTATCAAAACTTAAATCCTACAATGAGCTTGTAAAACATGCTCAATACATCTACGTATTCTCAATTTGAACATTGAAAGCGAACACCATACATACGTTTGTCGTATGGTTTACTTTTCTTAATAGTATAAAATGTCTGAAAGGATGGTAGGCTAATGTTATCGAATTCACAATGAGATGTCAAAGCAAACACATTTTTATGATGCGCGTCTGTCGATTTGCTTTGCAGGCGTTTTGTTTTCGTCATCGGCTCACATAATCCAAGGGTCGCAGTTCTCCCGGGAACACTGGTTTAAAATGCCTCAAAGTTAGAGTCTTTGCATTGGGTTTAAAATTATTTTTATTCATCGTAATCCTGAAGTCCTCCATCGAAAATGCCGTTGAGCAGAAACAAGGTGTCAGGCAGACCAAGGGCCGCACTTCTGCACACTGGGAACACAGTGCAACAAAGAGCACGGGTACAAAAACAGAGGGGGCATGAGAACAGACCTGTCTTTAATTACCGTCCCGTTCCTGTCTGCCATCCAGCAGAAGGAAGTAGCAGCTTAGGGGGAATTGGGATCTCTGTGGATCTCTTGGTGTCCTGGTGGCAAGTGGTGCTGTGTCTGAGGCAGACCATGCTGGCCCTGGTTCTGATCTGCCCCCTCTGGGTGGGCCTGCAGGGGTTCAAGCTGCTCTTGAGGTGGGGACTGGTGCTCCTTTGACGTGGCTCCGTGGCCAGGAGGCAACGCGTTTTCATATCCATGTACCTCTGGAATAGCATTTCCTTCAACTATGGAAGAAAGAACAAAACCATATTTTGACCAGTTATATGGATTATCAATGGTTCTCGATACAAAGTGTGTATGGGGAAAGTGAAACAAATGCATTTAAATCATACTCACTGTGAACCTCTGGAGGGGGCTCTACTTTTAGTGTTTTCAGACGTTCCATATGTTCTACAGCCTGTCGACGGGAGACAAGTTAGGGTTTCCTCAACTCACGTCCGCAGTCCAGGTCGATGACTGTGCCCCAGCACGACTAAAACAAATAGCCCAGTGGTTACCTGCTGCAGCTCAACCTTCTGCGCATTGAGTTGCTCCTGTTGTTTCTCCAGCTCCTGCCTTTGTTTCTGGAGGTCCACAGCCTTTTGGTTGAGATCCTCCTCCTGCTGCACTAGATGCTCCTCAAACTCCCTCATCTCCTCGTCTGTGTAGGCCTGGTTCTGCTCCAGTGTCTGGGCGGATCAGGGATGTTACCGAAACACGTCATGAAATCCTAACCATTGAGTGCTACAGAAACCCTCATTGATATCCCATGTGTATCCCTGGGCTACAACCAGATCGCAAGCATACGCATCAAACGTTACCACAAAGACATTTTAAATATTTGGTCTCACCTCCCAACTATCTGGCTCTAGAAATTCCTTTTTCTTTGTAGCAACTAAAAATTCATCCAAGGAGACCAGTCTGTCCTTGTTGGAGTCCACCTGAGAAAACACACCAGTTAGCAAAGAGTCTGCCGGTCAAGAATCAACATAATTGATCACTTAAAATCAACAGCCTCATCGTCCATCAAGAGCCGTGCGTTGAACTCGCCTCGTTCATAACATGCTCCCTCATGCGGAGCCTCTCCTCCTCCATCTCCACCATGTCGTCCTCCTCGTTGGTGGGGTCATAAATCTTCTCCAGCTGAATTCAGAGAATAAGAAAATTTGTTTGGTACCTGCAGAGCCGGCTTTTATGCACTCCCCTCTTTCTGTGTGTTCGCCAAGATCTTACCTCCTTGGTGAAAAGAGCCTCAAGTTCTTGCTCATCAAAGTAGCCGTCGCCATTGGAATCTGCAACATCAAGGATAATAGGCCATTTCATAGGGATACACACACACACACCAGGAAATCTGTAAAATCTGCGATTGCCTGTCGTACCCAGATTAAGAGTGTAATTCCAAATTAATCATTGTGCGTCCATAAGGGAAGTCGTTGGGTCCATAGACTTGCAGAGTTACACTAGCCTAGCTCCTGTTCATGAGAGGGCAATCCTTTTCATAACGTGTATACGATTTCAAATGTGTTCTGAAAAATCGTTTATGCAAAACGAGTACAAGTATAAATATTAATGAAAATCAAGATTGTACTTTAAACCCACAGATAATTCCGCACTATTTTCACTGCTGGATTAATTTCATTATCAGCTTCTCCTGGCTGGGAAATCTAAACAGAGTGTAACCTTTCAGCAAGCATCAAAGGAAGCCTTATCAAAGCTGAATTTTTTTCTTTTTGTGATTGTGTTGTTACCGGCACTCATTTGAATTATGCGATTATACGGAACATGCAAAATAATCGTTTGCATGTGAAATCCAAAGATTTTTTTTATTTGTTTTCAGAATAATCGCTTATTCAAAACGAGTGCCAGTACCAATCTCGTTTGGAATAAGCGATTATTCAATCAGGACACATTTTTAATCTTTGGAAAGAATGAAAACGATATTCCACTTTACATGAAAAGGAGCTAGGCTACTTTTCTCTGCAAGTAACAGAAGATGAATGCCAAACAAGCTACTCCCCCTCTGGGCAGATAATGATGAATTTGGAATTAAATGACTTGTCTGACTCTGCGTAAAACGGCCAATTGCGAATAAATGACAGCAAATTGGTTAGAAAGGATGGCTCACCGTGAAGCTTGAAGAACGTCTTTGGGTCAAAATCCTCTGGGTCCAAGCCATCAGCTTCCTCCCACACCTCTTTCAGTTGGTTTTGGCTGCCCTACACACACAGACACACACAGGGTTTGAACTCTGTCCCATCCAATATTTAAACAGAAAAATCCTTTCTCTGGGTGGTTCAAGGGCACTGGGCAAATTACACTTCTATGTCAGCACATTTGCAAAGATCTGCAGAGATCTGCAGAGATCTACATCGCTAGTCAGAAGGCGTGCTACCAGCTGTGGGTTGACAGTACGGCAACCGACTGAGCCATTGGACTTTTGAACACAGTTGATTTGAGTCGCCCTTACTGGATGATTGACTTTTGGATGGTCGGCATGCTTCTTCTTCATTTCGTCATAGTGCTCTTCCTCCTTCTTCCTCTCCTCCTCGTCCAGAGTCTTCAGGTGCTCCTGTCGGTCGTGCTCCTTCAACATTTCATACTTCTTGAACTCCTCGTGTCGCTCCTTGTCAAAGTTCTCGAGATCGTTGGTGGCCTTGATTATAAAAGAGGTCAACACATGTATGTTAACTCAATAATCAATGCCATTATAGAGAGACTACAGAGTCAAGGAGGTGACATGGAAGTATTTTTTATTTTTTTAAAAGGACAAGCGCTTTAGTAAATCGCAGATGCGTTTTAGTAAGTTGCATGTGCGCTTTAGTAAGTCACACAAGCGCCTTAGTAAGACACATGTGAGCTTTAGTAAGTCACACATGTGCGCTTTAGTAAGTCGCACAAGCGCCTTAGTAAGACACATGTGCGCTTTAGTAAGTCGCACGCACGCACGCCTTAAGTAAATCGATTGCACACTTTAAATGCATGTGGGCTTAACACGCCCGGGCTAAGTAGTGCTGTAGGCTGTAGTTTTAAAATTAGAATTTGAGTGGCATCCGTTAGAAATGCCATAGCCATCCGTCAGCTATTGGTGGGTGAAATGCTGCGTGAGAATATTATGTCTGGCGGTTGATTTGGCCCGATTCTGTTTGAGACAACATTGACTTTAGCTCGACCACAGGTGTGTGATGCAGCACTTTTCAATTGCGGAGAAATGTCTCTTCTGGTGTTTCCTATGTTTTCGGGTAAAACACTCATAAGCAACACCTACTGATCTGATGAGCCGGTCCAGGTCCTCCACCTCAAAGGTGTGCGGGTTCATGTGATTCAGGTACTCAAACTGTTTCAACAGAGCTTGGTGGTCCACTGCAATGTCTGTTCAGTGAAGAATCATACACGTTAAGTCGACGGCTGCGGTGAATGGCACCATACAACATCGCGGTATTCAAACAGTAACATATATTGAAGGGCTAAGCGAACCACTATTATTTTCAAGATAAAACATGAAAAACTTCTTCCAAACTTAAACTGCTCAACAGCCTGTTTTTTTGTGCACAATGAACGGAGTTTCCCAGGGGCTTTTTTCACTTCAAAGTGGATCCATCTTTGCATGCTCTCAGAGCATGCAAAGATGGATCCACTTTGAAGCGAAGACGCGTGTTGTTTTTATAAGGCTGTAAACAGCGTCCAGTAAGCAGCTCTGCATACCGTTTCCTCCTTCCAGGTCCTGCTTGGCCTTTATCAGTGTCCGCAGGCGGCTAACCTCCTGCCTTTTCAGCTCGTCCAATTTGGTTCGGACATGGTGACTAACAAAGTCGAGCTCCTTGGCAAGTTTGCCTTGCTGTGGATCAGAGGCCCTCGTGTTTGTTTATCATGGCAAATAAAATAATCGAATGCACTGCATTTGAACACAGCATTCGTTTCAAAGATACGCTGCTGATTCTACCGCCTTTACCTTTATGTCTTCCATGTCAGTGTTGTGTAGCTTCTCTCTGAAATGCTGGTCTTTTTCTAGGAAGTCGATGACCTCCCGGAGGTAACGGTCATAGTGGAGTCCAGTGTCCTGTGGGAAGTGTGACATACAATAAATTCAAACAACGCAGCTTAAAAGAGTCCATATTACATCATACCACTTCCTGATCTAATTGACAAGATTTCTTCATTATCCTGACCAACTCTGATTTCTTCCCGGGCATGACCAGAGAGAAGGTATTTTACAGTGATCCTGTTTGCTGCAAAGGAAAGATACGGTCGGCCATTTGGAGGAACCAGTCAGAGCAAGCTAGATTTTGAGATTACCCAACTGGAAAGAAAAACACTTCCCTTCAGACCTCCCTCCAAATCCACGTACCCAAAACACATTACAATGTTGCTAGCTTAAGCAATAGCCCTGCCTAGCCTCGTGGAAGATTTAGATTTGCGCATTGAGTTTCCCAGATTATGCAAAGGTAGGGAGGGAGAGAGAAAGGTAGGCCATCCAATCATTTCATTTGGTCCAAGTTAAATGATTGGATGGGCTTATTACAGGCCTTTGAAAGCTACAGATACCACATATATTATTTATTGCTGCTAGGATAAGGTTAATATCAAGAAATATGACAAGAAAATGCTATTACAATAAATTGACAGTTGACCACTTGCTGCATTTGACATATAAGGCTGTGCTACTGATGTGTGCGTGTGTATGAAGCAACCACATCACAATAAAGCATTTAATTCCTAGCCAACTGCCCAATATCATCTTCATGTTGACAGAAGTAAGCACAATTGTGTAAAGATTCTGTAGAGGATTCCTGAACAAAGATGGGATCCCTTTGTGTCTCAGCAAAAATGTTTTGCTACTGCTTCCCAGGTATATCATTCCCAGGTACCATCTTCTTAATCTGTGCTTTGACTTACTGGCCGTCAACAAAATTGGCGAATCAGTATCAAAAAGGTCCCATTCAAAGAAAACTATATTAAAAAGAATGGCCAAGGCTAAATTAACTTCAGGTTTGCCATTTATCTTATAAAAACTCCTTGCATAACTTAGAACAGATTTGTCTAACAAAGCGTACAATTTAGTGCCAAAGGCTATCAATCTGGGATCTCTCTCTCTTTGTATCTATTTACTATTCTAATTGAGCCGGCAAGTCGTCAAAGTGCTATGTCGTCAAAGTGTGGACAAAGTGCTATGTTTACAGTCAGGGAAGTAGGTCAGACAAGATAAGGTAAGACATTACCATGTCCATGCAATAACAACAGTGTTCTTACCACGCTGGCTGGGGCTTCTTCGGCTTTTGGCTCTGTATCTTCAAGCTTTGTCTTGTCCATGCTAATAGGCACAGCCTCTAGACATAACAGCTGGACCAGAAGTATAAGCCAGCTGGTCAAAGCGGTCCGACTCCTGCACATCTGGAAAAACATGACAGCAACACTGAATACACTGTCCGCACTCACAAACAAACTGTGTGCACTGAAGCCCCTTATATGGCCAACCCTGGACGGGCTGGCATCCACCATGTCATGATTCAAGCCGCTGACAGTAGCTCGTCATTGGCTCATCAGCAGTAGCAGGTTGCTTCATAATTAGCTTTAACGTTAGCAGCTGTCAAATTGTAATGAAAGAGAGAAGACACTCGTCTAACTAACGTTAACATATTTTTTCTTCAAAAACGAAATATGGAGTAACGTCCATACTTAGATAAGGACATCTTAAAATTGTCAATGTGTACTTACTTTATTGCGTGCCCAGGACATTAATGTAGTTATTATCGTACAGTGTCCTCGGTGGAGGTTTCATAGATGCCTAAATGGCTTTGATGACGAGGTAAGGAGGTTGTGTAGCTGATTGGTGCGATAGGCTTACAATCTATTAGACCCGCCTTTTTCTCGTGGAGTCTTAGTAACATAGTGGTCGCCTGAACTGTCCTTCAACTGAAGTAACCATGGTTATCAATCTACGTTGCATTGTATTGAATCGTACGTGGCGCAATGACTTCACAGCAAGGGGTGGTCTCTTGGTGATCAGGCAATCCAATTGGCCGATCTAAAGTTAGCGTATGAATGTTACAGGAAATCTTTCCTCATCAGGCTGTAAAACCAACATATGTGTTGTTTCTTTCTGTTTAGGATGAGAGGGATGGGAGAAGAGCATCAAGTAATAGTCGAAGACCAAACCCACTAAAGCCAGACTGTCTCACCCAGGAAACCACAAATAAATACTTCTGAACTTCTACATCCTTCCAAAAGGTCAATAAAAAATTCTACCAAATACATGAACTTCTGACTGAAGAATTTCCAGGTTTGAAGTAAAAAAAAAAAACAGTAACATCATAAAATCTACATTTAAAAATCTGTTAAAGGAATGAAGTTGGGATCACGGTCGATGAAAGGATTAAAGTCTTCATTTATAACACTTAGTGCCTTTGTCATTGGTTCTTTGAATGTAATCAAGTTGGGAATCTGCAACTCTTGCAGAAAGAAAGTCTCATTAGGTAAGCCTTGAAATTTAAGCCTTGAGGGAACAACGGCGGCTGTTGAACAGCCACATAAAATGTATTTATTTGTTTACTACTACTAGTAGTAGTAGTAAACAAATTAATGCGTCGGGCTCGTTTTATGCTGCTGCTACTACTACTACTACTACTACTACTACTACTACTACTACTACTACTACTTATACAACAACTACTAGTACTACTAGGCCTACTACTAGGCTACTATATGAGCTTTGCTGATTATTATAAATAGGCTACCTATAGTTAATACAGAATTTGCAATGGTCTATATAGCCATAGTATGCAAAATGGGTGAAATATGTCTTATTTTGCATTGGCGCTGAAGTTCATCCCGTCTCCAGCAGATGGTGCTGTTGAGATTCGTAACGCGACTCCATGAAGAAATACAAATGCAGCCATGTGAGAGGCTATTAAAAAGCACACTACTGCTAGCGCAACATTAACTACGAAGAGCACTCCAAAACTGCCCTCCAGAACTTTAAACATATGTTAAAACAAAACTGGGTGCATATTTATGTCAACATATTTTGTATTTAAAGGATGTAGAGTTGAAACGAAACAACACATAAGTTGTGTTATATATTGTCTTGGCACAATGCACAATGCAATCCAATAAGTGAAAACACAAATATAATATTCAATTTCTAAATGCACTCTATAATATACATTGTGTACACTGTACTCTTCGCTCTGTATCACTCAACTATAGAGATGTATTTACATTGATTTTCCATCATCATAGGAGCTGCCAGATTGCACCCCGGCTATTGTGCCCGGAGAGAGAAATTCCCATAAAGGTAAGAAATCAAAGGTGCGATGCGCAGGCTCTATTACAGTTCATGCAGCACATCCCCTACTGTGTGCTGTGATTCAGCAGGAGGAGAATAACATTGAGTCACCTTGCTGCATTGTGAGCCTCTGGCAGGAATCAGTAGCAGCAGTGGTGGTGGTGATGGTGGGCGTGTGTGTGTGTGTGTGTGTGTGTGTGTGTGTGTGTGTGTGTGTGTGTGTGTGTGTGTGTGTGTGTGTGTGTGTGTGTGTGTGTGTGTGTGTGTGTGTGTATGCTGCAGAGCTGCAAAGGACCCTGCAGACAAAGCTTATGAATGGTTAAATGCATGTAGTGTGTGTATTCCTGCTGCATGTGTGTGTGTGTGTGTGTGTGTGTGTGTGTGTGTGTGTGTGTGTGTGTGTGTGTGTGTGTGTGTGTGTGTGTGTGTGTGTGTGTGTGTGGGTGACTGTGTGTGGTTGTGGGTGTGTGTGTGTGTGTGTGTGTTTGATGTGCATGCTGGGTGGTGAGGATGGGAAGGCAAGGTCACATAACAGCTGTTAATGAACTGGGGCTCTCACTGCAGTGTGATCTTGAAGCATGGTTCTTCTTATAGGCAGTCATTCACTGACTTTAATTACATTCGTATTGATACCATCCTAATGATAATGATCTGAAGTCCTTTATAATTTACATATGTCGATTTTTTTGGCAGTGATTTCCGTCTGGATTCGGTGTGAGTCGATCTGGATTCGGTGTACGTTGCGTCTCAACAAAAATCTCCAAATTAAGTGGGGTGGGCACCAAGTCAGAGGGGCTTCAGGTGGTTCAGTTTGCGCTGCCCCTAAATGCTGTTAAATAGATTTCCCTTTGAATCCACAATGGCATAGAGAACACATTGTAGAATGTCACATATTCAAGACCATTTATACAGCCTCTGCCACTGGAGATTTATAACACATTGGTTCTAAGGAAAATTGTAATGGTTGACAGATGTAGTTATGCATTTAGTTAGTTCAGTTATCTTTCTTGACTTATACCCTTTACATGATATTGCTATAAATAAAATCAGAAGATAATTCATTCTGGGGAAATCATGTATTATGTAAAAACCTTTGTAACCATTTTTTCTGTATGGCAACAATCAAGTGAGAAGAACCGCCTTTGATCTCCCTCTATGTTTGAGGAACAATGCTGCAACTATCAGCGCAACACTCAGACAAAGCATCCCTAAGGGGCTTTACAAATCAAATATTTATACTGCTTCATGTTTGAAGTGTTCTGTGCCATGATAACTGTATCGTGATTTGTTTCAAAGAACACTCCTCTCATTGCTCATCCTCAAACCATAAAGAAAGGAAGAGTTTCCATTTCACAAGAGTCATTGAACTGAATATTCCTTCCTTGCGAACACTTGAATTAAATGATTGGGTAAGTCGACTTTATACCAGACAGCAGCTCTGGAGTGATTGTTCTAGAATCTTATTTCTTAAATGTAGTGCGCTAGGATTGTGCTCCCAAAGGAGACCCATATGAATCTGCTCAACCCTCCTGCCTATCCTAAAATGTATGCCCAGACATATTGTCAAACAGTCACTTTGACATTTGCGTGTCCTCAAACACTGACTATTTCATTATATTGGCAGCATCAGAAAATTGGGCTGGTCTGTTTGATGCAGTGTAAGCATTACTGTAGCCTAATGTGTCATGGACTGGGAGGCACTCAGTCCTTAATGCGTTACTGCAGCAAGAGTGACAGGGTCCTATAGCTTTCGATACCGCCCACATCCCTCTGCTGGGAGCTTTGTTCTTATCTTCTATTCCTCCTGGGATTTTTTTCATTTATTATGTATTTTATTTATTATGTATTGCCAATCTGACGAGGGAAGCTTTATATTTGTTTCCCTTGATTATATTATATACACATAATAATCTATTATATCCATTATAGTATCAATAAGTATATAAGTAAGTAAAATAAATATGACATAAATGCAAGCTATGCACTCATCTAAAGTCTTTGAATCAAAGGCAATCGACGTTCAATTCTTTCATCATCATTTGAAACAGGTTTATCTCGGCTGGCTGTGATGTGTCATGCTATCACGTTTCTAGCGTATAACAATAACATTGTATCGGAATGTTAAGCCACAGTGCGTTAATCCAGTAGTTCACGTATTAATACTGGAAGGTACACCCTCTTTGACGCATTCCACTTCTGTGTGGCTTCGTGTTCGTGGTGGCTCTTGGCTATGTTTTTGAGCACTGTTGTCTTGGAATGGGACGTGTGGTGGCAGCCCCCTTCATAGCCAAAGAGTATGGGAACCGCTGTTTGTAAAGTAGCTCTTCGCAAGTTTTGTCTAGCGCTTTAACACTATGCAGCCCTAGTGGTGACCGGGCACCCTGGAAAGTCTGGGAAGAAGGCAATGTAATAAAACCGAGTCCGAGGCGAGATCATGGCGGCACCACTCGCGCGGGACACTTTACCTGATCAATGGTCTTACGGAGTTTGTCGAGATGGTCGGGTTTTCTTTATTAAGTGAGCGTTTTTTTTTTTTTTTTTACAACGATTCACATCTGATGTCCAGGGATAGTGCAGTGTGTTGGCTTTTACTGTTCTGTAACAGGTGTCTCTCTTGCAGCGATAAAACTCGTAGTACTACTTGGCTACATCCTCGGACGGCTGAACCTGTCAACTCAGGACACATGATAAGATCAGGTAGACGTCCTTTTTGTTCCCGATGACCTCGAAACGAGCACGCGGTTGTTCTCTGTATGTGAATTTTCAATCACTGTTTATTCGTGCAATAGATTTACCAAGAGGATGGGAGGAAGGCTTCACGGACGAAGGGGCGAGCTACTTCATCAAGTGAGTGGCTTGCATTGTTTGCTTTAAACAAAATACTCTTAGTTCGTGTTGTTGCTTCTACATAAAATGCCTTTGACCGATTCTGAAGTGGATACACCGATCGCCTTATCGCTATACCTGAGTTTGGTTGCGTGCAGTGCTTTGCTTTGATATCGAGTCGATAGAGCACTACAACGGGTCTGCCCCTTAAACATTATTTGAAATGGAAAACCTCACACAAATTGGCATTCGGCATAATTTTCTACAGCAGACTTATGGAATATATCTCTCAATGTGACACACATGCACAGACAGACAGACACACAGACACACACATACACATACACAGACACACACACACACACACACACACACACACACACACACACACACACACACACACACACACACACACACATACACACATACACACATATACACACACACACACACACACACACACAGACACACACACTTCGTACAGTTTATATATTAACACTTGCCTTCTACCTTGTGCAGGGCAGGAGAAAAGCTATTACAATTCAGCTCACATCTGCTATGCAGGACCTCCACACTCTCCATTAGATAGTTGTGTGTGTGTGTGTGTGTGTGTGTGTGTGTGTGTGTGTGTGTGTGTGTGTGTGTGTGTGTGTGTGTGTGTGTGTGTGTGTGTGTGTGTGTGTGTGTGTGTGTGTGTTCGACATATTGCAAATGATGGACAGGGAGACCATACAAAAGTGAAAGTGACCCAAGAGCAGGGCTTGGTTGTTTGACCACTTGTGAGAGAGATGTATGATATGATTACATTCATGAAGTACGGAGGACATGGGTTTTGAAAGTCACTCAAAAGGATGTTGGTTTTGGCAGTGTGTATAGGCTAAGCTATTGAAGAAAGCACATGCAAGCACTTTGTGTTTATGTAGATTGTTATTTCCAACAAGGTCTGACTAATGAGTGATATACCTCCATCGTTATTTAAATTGTGTTCTAAATTGCTTGGTCAGTTCAAACAGCCAATCGGGCGTACAAGTCTAAATAAATACAAATATTATCAGTTTACTGCAGGCCCTAAATGCCAGTGACCAGTGACCCGTGTACTGTTAACTTGAAGTGGAGAAAATGAATCCCGATGGTAAACTGGATAATAGTGAATTAGCATAAACCCCTCCCACTGGGGTCTGTAGTAGGTCTACAGAGTGCGCTGCCATGGCCCTTTCACTTTGCTCCATTTGTCGCATACAGAAGACCTGTGTTAAACGCTTTTTTATCAATGTATATAAGCATGACATTTTGTCTTTCCAATGTTGAGAGCAGCCACTGGCAACTGTTTGTTCAAATATTTTTTTTTATATAAAAATGTCTGCACATTGTTCCTTCTATACACCACAATTTATGTCTGCAGTTGTGGGAGGTAGGTGTCAGCACCACTATAGACCATCATAGCATATTAGGACAACAACTATGGACTGCTGGGCTTGCTAAACCTCTGCTTGAACAAAAAAGAGTTTAGCTTTGTCATTCTCTAGTTCTTATAGAAGAAGGACAAATAAGGAGACCAATCAAGCAGTACAAGCTGAAGATATATGCTGTTCGAAATGTCATCGCTAAGCTAAATCAACGGGTTGTCGGTTGTAGGGGTCAAGATCTTGTCCGGCTCTTCCTCCATGCATTTGGATGCGCTGGCTGGTGACTGTGCTGAAGGGACAGCCAAACAAAGAGACACTCATGCCGAGGTTATCTCAAGCTCCAAGATGAAAATGTAGATGAAATTTGTCGGCTGTTCTTTCACAATACGGTGCCCCCAGCTAGAAGTGTGTGGTTGAACATTGTAATAGTTATCAGATGTCACAATAATTGTAGCACCTTTCACGTATTACACTAGTCAAACACAGCGCTCTGTTTATTTGCAACAAAGTATGGTCCTTTATGCTGAGTGTTCATTTGAAATAATTGTTCTGAGGGACGACTGATAGATTTAAACCTTGTTATGATCAGGACCTTTTTATCACTGGCCTACATATTGAGATTAGATGAGCCTTTCATGTCGTCTGCCTCATCTCTTCAGTACTTGATGTTATTAAACAGTTCATCACAGTGGCAGGATCAGATTTATCCCTGTTGATTTATGGCTGATATTGTAGTGGGTGCCAGGTATCCAGTTGTTGTCCTATGTAGTGTGAGGGGAAATTATGAAAAGGTCACCTGGCTATCTTCTCCAGCACTCTGCTACTTAAGTAATGAGGAGGGATGTACTTGGATGGTTTATCGATTGTGTTCTGTGGGGTCCTTTTTTAAAATGTTAATTTGAGCACATAAATCGGGGGGCATTATTTTGATTCCTGTTTCCTGAGGTTCAAATTTTGAATATATTCATATACATATTACATATATATATATTTTCATAAAACTGTATATGTTAAATGCATGTTCAATTTATTGAGAACCAAAAGATTATTAAATGATAAATCCCAATTCAGAAAATTGATACCAAATCATGAAGGGCACATTATTAACCAATGATATATAATAATAAGAACCCTAACCCTACATAATAATACTTATATAATCATATCTATTGACCAATACCTCAGCCTTTTTTTGCTGATCTCTTTTGTACTAGCGGCCTGTGTTGGGGCATTCCTCTCTGTGCTTACTCTACTTGCTGGTCCAGGGGGCCAGCAGTAACAGGTCTGCGCTCAATCCAAGTCCACACGATGCTACCGTGACAACAGCCGGTCGACTGGATTGAGCGTTGCCGGTAGAGACCAGTCATGGAGTACAAAGGGAGGCTTGTTGGGATGTCTTGCTGTGGTATTGCTGACAATCATTAACATCCTAACTAAACCTTTGGAATTATACTATAGTTGAAGTGTTACACATTCTTTTATTACGATGGATGTACTTATATGTCCATGAAGATGGATTATATAGGTGCTTTTATTATCAATTATCAATTGTTGTAGATAGACAACAATAGTGGTAGAGTGGTAGTGGTAGTGCATCTCTATGTTCCCAAGTGAAGCCACGTGTTAGAATTGAAATATAGATAGGTGGGAGAGGAAAAAAAGATATGAGATTTCTTTCACAATGAACACAATCTTTTAATTGATGCTAGTTCTGCTTCCTCTTGGACATAGAACCAGTGGATCACCACGGTCTGAATGCACATAGGTAATGTGAAGCCAAGCCATAGTTCCCCCAGGAAGAAATTATCCCGCTGGAGCTATCACGGTGTCCTACTGGGACACAGTCTGCATTGTGTGGATGGACTCACTATGCTCTGGCCAGGCCTGGTTTAATGTTCTTGAAATACCAAGGAGAACTATTCGGATGCACTTTGAACACTGGGTGATACTTGATTGGCCTGCTGTTAACCTTAATTCCCATATTGTGCGCCGGTTTGATACTTCTATATCAGTCTTGTTTAATAAACTTCAGTTGCCATCAAGCTTTCTAATTGGTAGTTTTCTATTTACAGTATATTTGGCTTTGGGCAAAATTCATAAATTGGCCATGCAGTGTTCTAGGAGTTTTGAAGCCAAGCATAAAAAAATAAGATTAAAGGTAACACGGTTCCCTCAAGGCTTAAATCTCAAGGCTTACCTAATGAGACTTTCTTTCTGCAAGATTTGCAGATTCCCACCTTGGTTACATTCAGAGAACCAATGACAAGGCACTTAGTGTTATAAATGAACACTTGTATCCTTTAATCGACCATGATCCCAACTTCATTCCTTTAACAGATTTTTAAATGTAGATTTTATGATGTTACTGTTTTGTTGTTTGACTTCACACCGGGAAATTCTTCAGTCAGAAGTTCATGTATTTGGTAGAATGTTTTATTGACCTTTCGGAAGGATGTAGAAGCTCAGAAGTATTTATTTGTGGTTTCCTGGGTGAGACAGTCTGACTTTAGTGGGTTTTGGGCTTTGACTTTTACTTGATACTCTTCTCCCATCCCTTTCATCCTAGACAGGAAGAAACAACACATTTTCAGTGCACAGACTTCTTGAAGGTTTTGTTGTCCCTTGCAGACAGCTGAATGTATTGAGCCTCGCAGACATACTAATCTGACACGTGGAAACCTCAAGGATACTTTCCTCCAGACTTCGAGCGATGACTCAGACGTGCCTCATCCTCTGTAATTGTCACAATGGCACTTACAGCGTTTCCCCGGTAAACATTCATCTCTCCGCCTTTCACTTCTATCACTGCAGATTGCTCGATAATTCAGGATAGTGCTGCACTTACCCTAAATATTTGGAAGCTTTGAGGTAGGACTTTATTTCTGTCCAAGAGGAGAGTGATATGGCGGAATCGCTGAATACCAATTAACAGTGCTCTTCTCCTCCTATATCCTCACCTGGTGTCAGAGGGAGCCAGCCGAGGAGAGGGTGAAGGAAGCAGCAGCTGTTCACCTCCCAAGTGGAGTGAAACATGGCAGGCTGCTTTATTCTCATGTCTTACCGGGCAGAGTAATAAACTCATCATGTTTACTGCTATGGAGTGTACTCAATAAAGATGATGATAGCAAACATAAATGCATACCTTTGAGTCTTGTCTGAAGTGCGATTATAATGATCTCAAGGTCATAAATTGTGTTAAAAAGTCATTGAGGTAGCAGAATGAGTACTAGGGCCATCGCCTACATACTAGACATTTGGCTGACATTACCCACTAAAAGAGGTTGGATTGTATCCTGATATTGCACGACCCAAACGCAAATGTGTATTAGTCTGGAACCTTTCAGTTCATTTGAAATTTCCAAGGGTTTTTTTATCAATCCAACGTGTGACCCATCAGTGGCAGCTATCGTGGTTGTTTATGAAAATGTCTCAATGGTTGCTTCCATAGGGCACTTCTCTGGATAGTCTTAAACCCGCCCCATATTAGGTAAATGGTTGTGATTGGCCCACCAAGGCCAGTTCTTCTGGAAATCTGCCTAAACGCTAAGGGAGTCCGATGCATATGCCAGAGCAAATACAACATGAGCTCTCAGGTTTGTCTGGGTCCAGGCTAGTTAGATTCAGTAACACACATGAATGAGGATATGTAGAATATTCTCCAAAACAGTTCCTACTGTCTCAATATTTGTTTGGTGAATAGGAATGCATTCACTTTGTTACAAAGCGCCTTTCTGTTTCTGACAGCCTAATATGAGTGGGATGAATTGATACAGATCAACGTGAGGTCGGCGCTAGTCTCCCATGCGGTACTGTCATTAATGAACACAATTGGGAGATATTGCTAGCTGTCAGTAGATACTCATATCAGGTGTACATCGCCACAACCTCCCCTGGTGGAGCTTCATCTCATCTCTGGGGTTGGGAGGCGGCCTGAACCTTCACCTGAGGCAGAAACGTTTTATCACGTTTGTTTTACTACTGAGCGTCTTGCAGACTTGCCAACGTTGACGGATTTTGCTGTCGCTTAAATGACTCATTATGTTCTGTTGGGGACCATAAATGTCGGTAGAGGTTGAGGCAGCCAACTGAATCAAGAAGGGCGAGGACAAAGAAAGAGTTGAGAGTGTGATACAGTGAACCTTTGTGTACCGCAGAAGAAGAAAATAAGGTATTCTGTTGTGTGGCTGTTGCTGCTGCCACTGCCGCCGCTGCTGCTGTGTTGAGACAATGGTAATTAATCCCTGAGCCATCAATGAATACATGAATGAATGCATATATAAATACTTTGGGAACAAAGGAGAGTTGAGGTGTGTTGTCTGATTTTTTTTCCTTTCTGGAGGATGAGATAGACCACGGCCCACAATGAGGGGCTCACTGTCCTCGCAGCCTGGGCTGGTGCAAAGAGAGCAGGCAGAGCCGGGGCTGCCGCAGCACCCAGAGGAGAGGCAGAGAGGTGGAGATGCTAGAGCTGAGATGGGGAGCTGCTGCTATTGGTGCATGCCTCTCAGGCAGGAGGAGGAGGAGGATGATGGTGCTGACGGCAAAGCAGCAAATGCTGCTGAGCTACAACAAGCCTCTTCACTGGGGATGGAGGGAAGGCAGGCCGAGGCAAGGTAACTTCCTTTCGACCTGGGCTAGCTTCTAGAGGTTAACACACCTTATAGACGCACACCTTTGCATTAGCCTAGCCACGCAACTTTTGTTGTTCGACCAGCAATAGCATAGTCAATGCAGAATGCTGTTACAGTCTGCACAGAGTTAAGTATTTTCAACCTGTAGGCCTATGTAGACCATAGGCATAGCTGTAACTGGAACATTATCACACCTCTCCCACATTAGCCTAGCACAAATGTGTACATGCTATTTTAAGTACAGAGTTGAGGTTATCACAGTTTTCGACCCAGATTAGAATAAAAGACAGCGTATGCACATACAGGTATGTACATAGTTTAGGTTATTACTCTACCTCATAGAACATTGTTAGTATTTGAGCTTATTATATTTGTAAATAAATACAATTTTATTATTTATTTTGAGGTACACAGTATACAGATCTGTGTTGGCTAGGTTCCACACTCTTCCTGTGCAACGTCTTCCATGTTGCCCTCATATTTATACTCTTATGTCCCTGTGGTAAAAGAAATGCACATCTATTGTATTTCAAGCCCCCTTTGAAGTAACTTCCCCCTCCCATCCCTTCCTCAGATTTGATTCAGATGACGGCTCTGAGTGCCGCAGTCTGTCAGAGACATAGTGCGACTAGGGCCACTGTTGTGCCCTCTTCTTCATACTCATTTGAGGCCTCGGATTGGTGTGAAAGGTCTCAAAAGACCCTGTCCCTTTTACTGACGACACACTACGACTATCATTTGTCTTATCCCATGCATTCTATCTTCAACAAGGGTCCCACAATGGTTCAACACTTATCATTTTCAGAGGTCGTTTTAATGACAAAAGGACGTTTTTCATCTGAGCAACATTTAATGGGAGTTTTTAATGGAATATTTTTACTATATATCTATTGGACGCACCAAGTTTTTGTATTACACTCCATGATAACCGCTTAAATACACCTGGTGTTTTTGAACTCACACTTCAGTAAGTGCTCAATTGCTAATAACTCATTTTCTTGAAGCGTGGCCAGCTGACTTATTCCTTAAGGATGTGGACATGAATATGATTTATTACAGTGTACAGTGTAGTCAAATTCTCAGACCTCTTTCCTTTGGCTCTTCCTATTCTGCTGACTGCTGTCAGTGTTTTAGATCGCTATACTATCATTTGGTACATTCTGTGGTTCATTAGAAAAATGATACATTCCCTGCCTATTAAGTCTACCTATTGAACTCAAATGAATGACAGAAACATAAATAATTTATTTTATATTTATTTAGATTTTTGCAGACATTTGTATGTACTATCGAGTCGATAATCTGTTATGGCAATTTATTTTCTCTGTTTGTGATAATGACAGCGTGAGCTGTGTGAGGCTGAAAATCAATGTGCTTCTTAAAATTGCCTATTTAAATAAATTTGACTGGAATAGTCAATCCTCTTAACATTTTGGCGTTGGATTAGTATTAGGGTTTTTCTATAGACCTACTAAATAACATTGACGTTATTCCCTTTGTTCAAACATGATTAAGACATAATGGGACTGCTAGAAAGCTCAGGATTTACAGAGTTTTCTAAAACATGGATGACTTGATGGAAAATTGTTGTTCTTCTTAATGTACTATTGGATGGGGGTACAGACGGATGAACGGATGCAAATTTTCTTTTCTACTAAAGGCACATCCTTTGTTACTGGCGGTTTTATCCACTACAGCAATTATTGAACACATTGACCAGCTGTTTGAGCTTCTCCTAATCAATCCAATTAAATGGGCTGTTGTGCAAACTGCAAAGGTGTTGTTTTATACCTGGGCCGATGCGATTCTCTCGCACTAAAGAAATACAGTGAGTTTGGTCCTCACACCTTATCCCCAATCCAGATAATAGCCCTATGAATTGAATAATTAAAAGCAAACATCAAAGTAATTATAATGTTAATAAGTCTAATGACAATCGGTTCCTCGGTTCCTTAATGAAACGCTGGTGTGTGTCTCTGATAAGGAATATGCAACACTGCGCACATCTTCATCTTCCTCGGTGTACGCAACTTCAATATGTTGTTGGCGATAAAACTGCTAATCGTCTCATTGATTGCTGTAATTGATGTCACTAATTATGAGTCAGTTAGACATTGGGGGGTAATCTATGACTAGAGTCCCTCTGGGGGTTCCTTCTTGGGTTCTTTGTTGAGACCCGAGAACGTTTAGTGATCAGAGAGAAGAATACCCTGAGATGGGAGCTTGGAAAACCCAGTGTGGTGAAATGTCCGGAGACATGAGGCATGGCTCATTCTGTGTCATTGATGGTTCTACTCTGTTGGGTTGAGTGAGTGAAGAGCACTGGTAGTCAAAACACTCCCACTGTGTTGTACCCTGCTTATACAGCTTAAACCCCAATATACCTATTTTTAGCACTCTTAAAGATAAACATACATTTATCTGTTTGTATCGCATGAATCATTTATATTGTGTAGCCCAGTAGGGGAGCTGCACATGGATTTTGATGTGCAGTGTTTTCTCTTGGTGGCCACTAGGTACTGCTGTTGAAGTTTCATAACTTACCGTGTGTTTTGCTTTAGTTTCCTTTGTGATATGCATTAAGTAGAAATATGTGGTTGCATTCTGATCGCATTGTATTATTCCATGGATACAAAGATGGATATTGTAAAACAGAAAGGCTACCTTTCTGGTATGTCCATGCATGCAGCTATTAACTTGCAGCTATTAACTAATTAAATTGCTTTACTGTTGTAAACTAACCAGTATTATATCAATATAATTAAGCCATTCCAAATGTGTATCTAATTGTATTGATTTGACTAGAAGCATATTAAGTGGTCGTACAATACGACCCGTGAATCATTTAGTAATCCTCAAAGGTATGGTGTCAAAGCATTAGGGAGGTCTAATGGTAAACTCAATTTAGGAAAGATTATAGCGTATGCTTACATGAATATTTGTAAGCAAATATATAAAGACACAGTGGCACCCAGTCTCTCTTTCAGCCACACCTAGTTTTACCATGGCAGTGTTGGCAGACAGACAGGGGGGACCCAGTCTGTCTCCCAATCAGACCCTATTTTGCCATGGCAGTTCCGGAAGATAGACAGGGGGGGACCTAGCCTGGCTCCGCCCGCCTAAGTACTTCCGCTCAATTTGAATTTCCCTTCAGTACTAGGTCTGGACCTGCTGTATGTAATTTGGTTTTCTGGTGCCGCCACAGCGGCCACCAATCAGCGAACAGAGGGCGTGTCTGAGAACAATGACGATAAAGTCGTACGCCAGTTTGAGTTGTTGTTGTAGGTCGGTAGTTGATTTACAATGTGCAATTTTTCCCTGATAAATTAAATTCGACGAACAACACCTGCAGCTGTCGTTGACGGGCATTTTCGTGCAGACGCGCAAGGTGTTTGGTTTGTGTACAACCTGCGCGTGATTCCCGGCGCATGACATACGTCACAACCAAACGTTAGCGATTGGTTATGGCAGATCCAGAGTGCACTGGGCAGATCCAATCATTTTAAACTTCAACAGACACCCGCCTTCAAGTGAGTTAACGTTTGTCAATTGATTAGGTCCAGACTCTCTGTACAAATGAAATGAAATTAAGTGAAGTACGAGAGTGGTAGAACCAGGTTAGGGGGGACCCAGTCTGTCTGACAATCTGACCTGGTTTACTAATTTGACGGTAAGCAGACAGACAGGAGGGGACCAAGTCTGTCTGCCAATCGGACCTGGTTTACCCATGGCAGTGCTGGTAGACAGATGGGGGTGGACCCAGTCTGTCTGGCAATCGGACCTGGTTTACTCATATGACGGGGAGGCAGACAGACAGGAGGGGACCCAGTCTGTCTGCTTACACTGCCATGAGTAAACCAGGTGCTCACAGATGCATGTTTGCATCCCTAGCCAGCCGCGACCAAGGGCAGCGTTAAGCGCTGATGAGACAGCACAGCGGGATGGTAACTGCTCATCTGTGGTAACTTGAGATGTAAACGGCTCCATAGCAACAGACAGACAGGCAGAAAGACAGGCAGACCCATGGATGTTTCTGAGCAACACCAAGCCTCTTCCACTGCTTCAAATCCCCTCTTCTCCTCCTCCACACCTCCTCATAAAGCGCGATCATCTTCCCACCCTGGAGAGGCCAATCAGAGCTGAATGGAGGAGCCAGCAACGCTAGCCGGGCTAGGGCTAGGAGAGGAAAGCGAGAGAGGGGGCTGAAGCTGCAGGAATATGAGATCTGACACTGCACTCTGTGCACTTCGTAGTCTCCACACACTCGTATAGCACTGTCTCCTATATAGGCTACATATCCGGGAAAAGGTAGCAGAAAGGGTCTTGGTGGTGAAGTGGGTTGCTGGCTGTGTCCTCCATAGAAGTCTTTTGAGGACACATTTCTGAGGACCTTCCTGGATATTTGTGGCCTTTATTTATAGATTGTTGTTCCTCCGGCAGCTTTATGGTGAGTATAGAAGACTTGTTGGGAACTAAACTGTATTTTATCTTGTTTGAAATACATTGAAGCTTGTATGCAATTCTTCTTGGCCAATGCCATGCAGCCTATATTGAAATATTTGTCACAGTCTAATGTATGGCAATGTTTGGCCTCAGATAAGTTATGTGGCTGAGTGTCTCTTGATAGATGATGAATATCCAAGGTAAGTGGACACTGTGAGCAAATCAATGGCGGTTATAGGAAATGTTCAGACCAAGGGCATGCTTTATTGAGTGCATGCTTTTGATATGTTCATCGATTACTTTTGTGTACCTTTCACAAGATTTCACAAAAGAAAATTTGCAGTTCTAGTAGAAAAATGTGGCACTCACAACATGTGGCTTATTGCAAATAGACTTTGAACAACTTGAAGGCAAATGTTTTTTGTGATTCACCTTTTATGCCTCATTGAACCTTGGAAGCAGTGCTGGATATGTATGTATTACTTAATTATAGCCTAATTATATATAAACACAGATCATCCACTGGCCTCAGACATCTTAATACTGAACCAGAGTTGAAGAAGTGACCGGAATTATAACATGATAATAGATGACTCTATGATGATATAACAATATTAACATATACTTTCAAACGGACTGCGTTAAAACTTGGTACGACTAGCCTCATTCTCTACTAATTTTTCATTAGTGTTTACCATAAAATTGGCTTATCCGGGTCAATATTGTGCAGGAACATAAATACATGAGCACTTTATTCATCCCTGAGGGGAAGTGCAGGTCTCACAAAGCAGCACAAAACCTTCCAAAAACAGCACAAGAGGAACACTAAAGTTGATGTTTGGATGTTTACACAGTTCATAGTAGGAGCTTTGTTACAGTTGATCAGATCAATTATTCCCTTATTTCATTTGAACCGAACACAGCATCATTACATTGCATTTACATCTTTTTATTTTTAATGGATAATTCTATGTACCCTGAATTGAAACACATTTGTCAAAGTAATATTTTCAGTTATTGCAACTTATTGCCAGCCTCATGAGACCATCCTGCTCTCACCATACACATTCTGTTCCTCTTTGATATTCATTGTGCAAATGTGAATAACAGGATGCTTTCACAAGGCTAACATCTTACCCCTTTTTTAACCAATGTACCTTATTAATAAAGGCTAATAAATACATTTTAGAAATCTCTGAATTAGACATGCAAATTGGGAATCTGCTGACAATCTCTGGACAAGGAGAAAAACAAGAAAGCTGTTGTGTTTGAATATAATCCTAAATGATGAATCAGCATGTTTATCAAAGTGACTGACGACAGGTAGAACCCAGTCACATTAGACAGAGACTGCTGATGTCAATTCTCAATCCTCACTGTTGTGATTTGAAATATGAGTGCCCCCAGACCCCAGAGCTGTGCTAACGAGGTGTCTAGGTGTGTATGACAGCATAGATTGATGAGGAGCAGCAACAGAGGGTGAAGCTCAGGGAATGAGGGCAACAGCATCTGGATGTGTTACCTCTGCATGTGTTTGTGTGTGAGTGTATTTGTGTCTGTTTCTGGTGTGTGTGTGTGTGTGTGTGTATCCGAGGCTGTGTGTCGGTAGTGTGTGTGTGTATCAAAGGCAATATTTCTGATATGTTTGTGTATTTGGGATGTGTGTGTGTGATTATCTGAATGCGTCTGTGTGTGTGTTTGTGTGTGATTATGTTCATGCATTCGTGTGTGTGTGTGTGTGTAATTATGTGCATGCATGCGTGTTCGTGTGTGTGTGTCTGTGTGATTATGTGCATACATGCATGCATGTGAGCCATCTTTGGAATATTCTCCTGATGCAAAATCTATTCTTCTCCACCCTCCCTCTCTTCATTAGCTGATAAGCAGGCGTTTTTAGCCGAGCCAGTGATCTGTCTCTTAGTCTTTGGATGACTGCCAAATCTTCACTCCTGTTCTGCGATTTTTGAACAACCTCTCTCCTGTTCAAAATCCTTATCCTGTTCCCTATCCCTCCAATGTTTTGTATACTTATTTTCCTTTTGTTTCCCTTTTGATCGTGCTATCTAAATGATCTAGTTATCTTTATCGCCCTCTTTATCCTCTTCATTCTCTGATTACTTTTTTATCCTGCCAAGTGCCAATGACTCCACACACACACACACACACACACACCACACACACACACACACACACACACACACACACACACACACACACACACACACACACACACACACACACACACAACCCCTCTCGATCAAGCTCTCTCTCTCGCTCTCTCTGCCTTTTCTGCATGAGTGCAGCAAGAATGAAGCAATAGCACAGGGGAGGGCTTTTGACGTCACAGCAACTTCCGTCACACACACACACACCACACACACAAACAAACACATATTCAAGCACGCATACACACCCACACACCCACCCCCACCCCCACACCCACCCCCCCCCCACACACACACACACACACATGACTGATGCCAGCGGCAAGAATAGGAGGGATCAGGAATAGAAACGGCAGAAGGGTTAGGGTAGAAGACAATCTGGAATATCATGTGTTGTCATCTCTCCAGCTAACTCCTCCTCCAGACCGTTTCCCCCCGTCATTCTCCTCAGTGCTTTGGAGCCTATTAGGTACCGCAGTGGAGAAACGCTCTGTCCTTTATCCTCCCTGACGGTCACGCCCCTTTACAGCCCGACCCACTCTTTTTCTAAGGGGGGGGAGGGTATTCATCATCGCAATCAGGTGCAGGCGAAGCGTGTTTCCATAGGCTCCACCCCCGCTCCCTCCACCCAGTATGAATTGCTTAATGGTGCAGCCCAGCCCAGGAGAGGCGGGAAAGGTGTTTTGAATGAATCAGAGCTACTGCACACAAGAGGAGGGCTGCAGCAGGCAGAAGCAGTAAACGCAGCCGAGGCAGTAACAGCAGAGTGTGTGCACACACACACACACAAACACACACACACACACAGACACACACACATAGAGAAGCAGGCCTGCGATTGAACTAACATCATGTGGATCCAGCCAGGGCACTCCTCCACTTCCTCGTCACACACCCCTCACAAGAGGCACCCGGCGATCCACGCAACTCGCAGGTGTGTATCGCAGCCTCGCTCCCGTACCGGAGAAACAGCAAGGGTCCGGGGACGTTGCGGCATGCTGGACTCAATCACAGCTGTCGTTTCTCGCTAGACGTTTGTTGGCAAGGGCTTACTGAGATCTAGCATAGAGGACTAGGGAATGGGTATATTTCATCTGCAGTCATGCTTAAGCGCAATCTATTTGAATGGCTAACCTTGTGACTGAAGACCTGCGAGGCTGTGTGATGTGTATTGGTGCAGGATTGCTTATGATCCAGCTTCATTACCACAGCTCATTGCCGCTGTGTCGATGTCAGCAAAGCCGCTTGCTGTCCACTTCAATCAGATTTTTGTACTGTTTAATGTGTGTGTCGATTGGTTTGGCCCGTAGTTCTATTAGTCCTTTCGTTGTTTCAATTATAAGCCAATATATCAGAAGCACTGCTGGAATGGGCTTGTTTACATGTCCCTGTTCCACACCCCTCTAGCGTCAAGAACAGCTGCTCACTGGGATGAGCACGCGCCTGCGCACACGCCTGCGCACACACACACACACACACACACGCACACGCACATGCACACGCACACGCACACACGCACACGCACACAGACAAACACATCTGCTTCCGCTCAAACTTTCCTCACACACTGAAAGACATAGTAGTTATTGACTAGCTAAAGCGCTTTGCTCTTAAACCGAAATATGAATATGGTAGCTTCTGCAGTATAGGCGAATACAATATTTTACCAACTTCCGAACAAAACCTTTGTGTGTTTATTGGCATGGTTATTTTATTTAACATTATTTATATTATTACTGGCACCTTTGATTAAGAAATGTCTGTTCAAAGAGCTTGTTCAGGCTTGCCTGTCTAAATGCCATACATCTTACCAGAGACAACCTTATCTCTGGTAATTGTTAACATTATTCAGATACAAAGGTCTATATCATAACATTTCATGTTATGATGTAGACATAAATGTTGTGCTCGGTTCTTCGTCCAGCTGAGCTGAGAGGACAAACCCCTCCTCTGCCACAGATAATTCTACCCCTGAGCAATAGGTTAATGCCAGACCACTGGGTAACAGCTGTGGCTATAGGTGAGGAGGGTTGTCACACCGCTTGTAATTAGTCTTTGGATATGATTTCTGGTGAAGTAGCTTTCTAAAGACGTAGAGCTGGACCTTTTGGGGCATGTTGTCGGCCCAGTAGTCTTAATTGGTGTCTGCCAAAGTGCCACCTCTACCCAGCTCAATGTTTTGTGTTATAGGACCACCAAATCAGACCTGTCCATGTCCTTCCTCTCCTCTTGCATCCTTCACCACGGTGCTCCAGGTGGCATACAGCCAACAACTCTTCATTTGTATGCTGAGCTGCTCTAGAGGTCATGTCCTTGCTAAATGCAGTGCTGGAGCGATTCAGTGGGAAAAAAAGGAGGAACTTTACATTGTGCAGAGGGCAATAGACCCAGGATAGAACAGGACTTTCGGTTAACAGTAAAACACAAGTTGACCTCTGTGAATGCTCCCATGTCTCTTCCAGGAAGATTCATTTCCAGGGAACGTCATAATGATGATATCTAACAGAAGGATTCACAATGTTGAAAAGGGAGTACATTCTCTCCCTATCAAGGTCATGAACTCTGAGTTAGGGAGATGGCGTTCTCAGGATCAGCTGCTCTGTTGGAGCTGACATTCCAGAGAAGGGATTGTTGTTTCTTCTTCTGGTAAAGTCTTTCTTGTGCTAACCAATGTCTCGGGATTTGAGCCAGATGTGGTGAAGCTTTCTCCTCCAAAATCTATAACAATGTGCAGGAGAAGAACAGCCTCTGAAGAGCCCCCCCACCCATCTGCCACTGGGGGCTCAGTGAACATCTCAGCCAGGTGGAAGCAATTTATTAAACTCATCTTTTTCCGTTGTTCTGATCGTATAAGAAGGATGTGAATTTTGGCTAGGGTCCTCATGAGGATATATTTTAAAATAATACACTAACTCTGATTTATTGTGGAAGGGCTTTTAATGGCAACGCTAAAAATGTAACAGTTTTTATAGCATTTGTTATTTTATAACACTGTTTGTGCGTGTTTGTGTGTGTGTCTTTTTCATTGCAGTGTTAACAGGGATTCTGTGTATCCATCACTGCTGTTGAGCATTGCAGTAATAGGCTAGATGTACTGGGTCAGGTTAAGTTGCGTGTGTGTGAGGCTCGCTCCACAGCGGGTGTGTGGCTCTTCGGCTCTTCAGGCTGCATCTCTGCTCAGGGACACTGTAATGACAACTGTAGGGTAGGGTCCGCCCCTGCAGGCTAAGCCCTCACAGCTATCTCCCAGCACAGAGCTGATAACACACAGAAAAGCACACACATGCATGCACACACATGCATGCACACATTTACGCATGCATGCAAGCATGCACACACAGACACACGCATGCACATGGTCCGCTCAACACCACACGCGTGCACGCAAGCATGCGCGGCTGCGCGCACACACACACACACACATGTGCGCGAACACACACTCACACGTGTAAACACACACACACAAACGTGCAAACACATACACACACGTGTGCTCACACTGCTCACACATCCACATGCACGCACAGGCACGGTCCTACACACGCTTGACTCAGCTGTCTGAGTGTGCATTGCACAAAAGGAGAAAGGCGAGGGATAGGGTAGAGAAGAGAGAGAGAATGGACCGTCTGGACGGGAAGAATGAGGTGCAGAATGAAACGTCCAATAAGCTGAGAGGAAGCGAGTGCAGTGCACCAAGTACAGGGGCTCCTAAGGAGAGCAGGAAAGGGAATTGCTTCTTTAGTTTTTGATCTGCGGCTATGAGACGGTGCATGCAATTTCATGGTGTACCCGAGAGGGCTCTGAAGGGGGATGCTATAGATTTCCAGCTAAGCTAAGATGCTGGGCTGCAGTAAACAAACTGCAGTAAACCGTATGGAAGGGAGGGATGGTTACAAGCCCTCATGCATTAACACCCACCACCACCGCAGTACCGCAGAAAGCAGCGAGAGACTCTGAACTGCTTCACTTCACTTCTGAAATTCATTGTGTGATATAAACTTAATTACTCCCTGTTGTCTTTTTCCCTTAGCATCTTGCACATATGACATATTTTTGCGATTCAGTTTAAGTCATTCGATTAGCACTTAAAAAATTCTCTGTACTTGTCCTTGAGTGGAAAGTGTGCATGTTTGGATTTGCAAGCTTTGATGTGCATTGTGTGTGTGAGCGGTGGTGCATGCATGTGTATGCAGAAGTGCACACATTTAGATGTGTTGTTGCTTCAAATGCGTGGGCCTTCACAGCCATGATCTAATGTTGCTGACATGACAGTATAAGGGGATTTGACTTGTCTCACAACATGGGGGGCTGGGGCAGGAAGGTGGGGCGTGTGGGGGTGGGGGGGGGGGTCAATCTGATTGTTACATGATTCATCCCCCCCCCCCCTGCCTCCAGGCCTAAATACCCACTAGTGAGATCACCGCCATGGTCCATGGATACAATTGAAGAGCAAAAAAACAACCCGGGATTACATTCGATACGGATAGCGCCATTTCCTAGCCTCGGGCACAATGCAATAAAGCCATGCTCCCCTGGCATTGTCCATCCACACAGTGCATGGGTCAGTCCTCTGCAATGGCCCAGACCTCCTGTAATACACAGTGTTTGTGGCTTTAGGCTGGTGGAGCTTGGCGACCATTCGGTTCTCTACATCTCTATGGCCAGTGATTTTCCAGTTCATTTTAAAGTTGGATGATTTTATTGATATCATTGGTCACCAGACCTGGGCTATCTCCCAGGGACAGAAAACAAAAAACGATAAGATAAGCCATCATACAGAAGCTCTCCTGTCCTGTGTGTCTGCACCTTGCTGGTCGTCATTACACAACACATGCACGTCTCCCAAATGGGAAGTCAAGTCACCTATCGATGCTCGAAGCTGAGCTGAATTAGCTTGTCACGGTTACACAGAGTGGATACTAGACTGCCAGAGGCTATAGGCAGATTGGTGGGAAATAAGCAGTTTCTAGAATGCATAAGAGGTAGGATTGATGGATCACATCCCAGCATAATATCCCTTTACCTCTTCCCTTGTCATGTCCTTGTACATGCGGGGGATAAGGGTTAGTCCACCTCTGCACCTACTACGTGCCTCTGTGCAGATGCATGAGCTAGGACCCATTAGGAATTTACCATGGTTTTGATTGAATAAATGTCATATAAAAATGCAACCAAATATATATATGATATATATATATATACAGTATATATATATATATATATATATATATATGAAATAAAAAAAGGCAATGTCCTAAAATATGCATGTTTACATTCCAAAATGAGTTGTGGTGAGTTTATGAGTTTATATGAGTGATAACAGGCTAACCATCAACAGGCTACCTAATCGTATCACATGATTAATTCATTACATGTGTGCAGACTTTGCATTTCAAAGGTTATTCAGATCACCGAGGCTGTGTTTTCCCCCGCCCTCCTTTTTCTGAGGTTTGATTTATTTTTGATGTCACAGGATTTAGCGAGATCAGAGATCAGACTAGATTATCTAGTTGTGAACATATGCGATTTGTGCGAGGGGACCGTGCACTTTGGAACATATGCAGATTCAGAATTTGTGTTTTATTCCTGTGGTTGGCGGACATGCTGACCGGCTGCTCGTTCATATGGATCTATTGACACATCAAACGAACCAAAGCGATTCTTATCTTAGACGGGCTGAGGAGACGGACAGCCGAGGATGCTGTGTGTGGGCCCTGCAGCCGAGGGGTGTCACTGCATGGCCGCGGTCCTCGGGGCTTGCAGGTAGGGTGCACTTCTAATCAACACATAGCCCTGGGGGGATTGACAGAAGTGCACTGGGTCCGTGGTGCGTGCCGCTCACCGGTGTAATGGATGCAGGCTGAGGGGGGGGGGGCTGGGTACGGGGGCGGTCCAAGCTGTTTAACAGGTGTAAGCTGTTCTGCTGTGTGTGGGTGAGATGAAGTGACGGCCCCTCTTCTTAAAGAGCCTCCATCAACCTGTGCGTCTATCGCCTCCCCTTGGGGTGGAGAACACTGCAGGTTTTTTTTGTTTGTCGGAATACAATGCGGACGTCTTGCCATTCTTGAGTTATGGCTTGTTTGCTACCTCGGGTCGTGTAATTGGTTTGTTGTTACGATGGAGCCTGGCACATCTGTCAACTATCTATATGATGTAGATAGTGTCGTGCATGTTAACGATATAGTCCCCGTCCTGATGCGCCGAAGCCATTTGTTCACTGCCAATTCACTGGCTTATACAGAGGACTCATGAACAGTGTAGAGTGTTGCTTTTGGGCCATTAGAATATTAATATTGACAGATAATTTTATCATTCTTATTTTTTCATCCAATCATCATCAGTCACACATGCCTCTAAATCGTATTGTCTTTCCTAGTTATCATTTTGATGAAAATCTTGCATATTGTTTTTCAGCAGCAGATGCCTATTAGCCTGGTGTTGGACCAATCACCTTACGGTGTCCATGTGCGAGTCACAGGTCACAGCACTGAGTGTCGTATTTCTGGGTCTGTTGCCAAGCAGTTTAGTAAAAGGAGGTATTTTTTCTGCCCCTCTATGGTCAGGCTGAGAACAGCCTGTCCAGAGACTCCATCTACATGAGTCATGCATTGAAGCTGCGCTGTGATGCTTTCATTCCCAGGCGGATGTTGTGACAGTTCTCTGTCTCGTATGGTATTCATATGTTGGGAGTTAATGGAGTTATATAGAAACAGGCCGTCTGTTAATGGGTTTGCTTCCTGCTTCCTCCTCTCCTTTCACTCCTCTTCCCTCCTCTTTTCTTAAACCCTCTCATCCTCTTCTCTTCCTCTCCTCTCCCTTCCCCTCCCTCCTCTTTTCTTCACCCCTCTCATCCTCTCCTCTCCCTCCCCACTGCTCTCCTTTCCTCTGGGAAATGTAAAAGAAACACTTTCAAGCTGATGAGATGAACAGTGACCTTCTCCCAGATTGTGTGCGTGTGGGCATGTGTGTGTGCATGTGTGTGCGCATGTGCTTGGCACGTTTATGGAGGTTGTAATATTAGTGTTGACATAAATAAATAGCGAGTGTGACCTGAGAGTAGGTGTTGTTGTTGTTGTTGTTGTTGTTATTTTTTGACCACAAGTCCATAACCGTATTAGAGGGGAAAATGCGTAACTAGGACATGTTTTTTCATGAATATTAACATGCGCGTGAAAGGATTACCATGACACAGATTTAAATGTTTTTGACACCGGGGTGAAAACTCCACTATAATTGTAAAACTAAAATGCAGAAATTGTCGTAATGCATCTTTCACAGTTGAGGTACTAAAGCAGAACAATTTATTCAAATAAGGTCCAATTATGATATTGTTCCTGCAACACAATTTGACTGTCGTGAATCAGAACCAGGCAAGCAAACAGGATGACCAATATTCAGCAAGCATAACTAGGGATACCGCCACCGCAATAGCAGATAGATGTGTGTGTGAGTGTGTGTGTGTGTGGAGACCATGACCCTGGCCTGCAGCCCTGTCACCACTGTGTTCCTGTGTTTTCCAAGAGGAGGTTGAGATCAGAGGGCGAGGAAGGGTGTGTGCAGGAAGTCGATGACCCAGTAGGAATAAATGTCTTCCTGTTTGGCCGGCTCCACGCTACCAAATCACTTTCGCTGGTTGTGGTTGGTTTGGTCCGTAGAGCGCACCAAACAACAGCGTCAGGACCCTGTGTAGAAACACGGCTCAGGTATAACGTTGAACTTGTTCTCCTCCCTCATCCTATAGATATCAGCTGATCGGCTGCTCTACATGAAATTCAAATGCATATTGTTTCATGTGTTTGTGTTTTTCCGTTAGTATATGTATAGCGGTTCACTCTTCAGCAGTCCTCTTCAGATGTACAGTACATTTGATCGGGTAAATGCAATAAAACACGTGTTTATGTATATTATGATGCATGGATATTATTCCTCTTAGTCCCCCTGCAGTGGGATGGAGATGGAGGGGTAGGCCTAGTGATGATGCTCTGGTGGGAAACTGTCTCTGCAGAGTATAATGAATCACGCTCCAGTGCCCTCCGATGACTTATGAGGAGTTGTCTTTCGCCTGGCCAGCTCACTCTAAATCTCCAGCCTCTTGATGGCTTCATCTTGTGCGGCTGGAGATAAATGGCCCCCACCCTCACCCCCACCCTACTATCTCCTCCACTTTTCGTGCTGCCAACCAACCCTGCACCACACAGACACACACGCTCTCTTCTACTGCCCAGAGCATGTCTCTCGCCCACTGACTCCCACGCCCTCCCCTCTTTATGCCTGAAATTGGTGTCTTCTTATCCCCCAGCGCCCCAACCCACCTGAGCTCTCATCTTCCCCATGGGTTGAGATGTGCATCCTTGCAGCAAATATGCAGGAGACACACATCTCGCCTGTTTCAGTTGTTGAGACATAAATAAACCAAGGACAGGGCAAGGTCAATCATTTGATTCGCGTGTTCATAAATGTACGTGCCGTGTCTGATTAGTCTCTTGTCATGCTTGAGATGCCATGTGTAGCTGCCTGTGACCATCACGTTTTGTGGAAGATGAAACAAAGACGCCCGTCATGGTGTCACACAAGACCCTAGCAATCACCTCATTACCCTTGCTAAATAAAGCCGTGCTTTTGACTGGCTGACCGAGCAAGATCACAGCATCATGTCAGATGTCCTAATTACAGTCTGCCTAAAGGTTGTGATCTAGACTGAGTAGCTGATCGGAACAAGATTAATTAATTGCAGAGTGTGTGTAGAGCGAGGTCTGGCGTCTTTCTATTTGCCAGTATACTAGTCTATAAAAGATGGCTGTATCAGCTGGAGAAAAGAAATAAGGCTAGCAATTATCATCGACGATAGCAAAAATGACCTGTAGTACGTTCTGCAATAAGCACATTTCAGCTTTAATCTTAAGTCATGGAAAACATAAAACTGGTGGAGTGCAATGGTCAGCGTTAACACACGAATGCCAATGTTTAGACACTGTAACAACCATCTAGATGTACACATCTTAGGGACTGTAGGCAGTGCCAACTTTTGTTATTCAATATAATTATCATTATATATGCTTTGCATTATATTGGACTATTGTCACTAAGCAAACATTTGTATTTGGACCAGATACATAAGCGTTGCAAGTTGTATGCATTAATTTCTTGTGGATGGGTTGTAGGTCTTTCTTGTATTCATTGCATTTTTATACATGGCTTTTATCTGGTCATTTGGATAGCTTGCAGAAGGAATGTAGGATTTGACGTAATTGGTTCACGCTTCCTGACCCTTTAGTACTCCTGAGGACTATGTTTTATGAGTCAGGTGAGCACCTTTTGAACCTCTAGTCCCAATCGGAGCATCAGTATGGATTAGCTGATCAGTCGGGCAGGAAGAAATGAAAATGGACCTGCAAGAAGGGGAAAAAAAACCTGTGTCCCTCCCTTTGATGCAGACTATTCTACAAAACTATATAATAGTTTGTTCAAAACTATTGTCCATAAGGTATAATAAAAGATCTCCTGAAGCTGAAACAAATCTCCCATGGCAGTTTAACTTTCTCATTACATAGAGACACTTCTGTTATATTAAAATGTGATGCTACTCAGGAGGATGGGGTTAGGGTTGTCAAAAGATATATTTTGGCTGGATCTACAGCTGCTTCATCGAGATTGCTTGTTACTTTAACAAAGAAGCCATCAAACATATTGGCATCTCACTAGTGTTCAAACCACAAATTTCCCATGGGTAAATACCCCGTGTTAGACCAAGCAAGTTACACAAGACTATAGGCCGTGAGACCTAATTGTGTGCATTTTTCAATATTGCATTGTGCCCAGTTTTTACTTACTTACCTACTTACTACAGAATTTCTAAAACTCTAAAGCAGTCCACTCTTACTGGCTGTGCAACTGTTACTGTGCACAAACTAGCATTGCTCGGCTTTGTGGTTGGCATATGTGGGAGTGGTTTTGGGAGGGTCCATATAGCAAGAATATTGAAAGCATCATTGATGTTGACTACAGATATTTCCAGGTGTATTTAACTTTAACTTAAGTTGAAATGTTATACATTGCGTCTTTGATCTTGTTTAAATGTATTAACATTCATTGCTGCCTATATTAAAGCAGCACGATTGCAATTAAAGCTATAAATAGTGATAAATGGAACAAAACATCCCAGAGTCATTCATTAGACATTGGTCATTTAGTGAGTTGCTTTCATCCTTTCAAAGGATAATATTAAGGAATGTTCCTCAGAATATTTTATATTTTTGGGGTTCCCAGTTTGAATTTAAATACTATATTCTAAGGATTTGTACAAGGTATGTACAAACAGATCTAAAAGTCTTATAACTCATGTAACATAAATCATTTGTTCATTTATTTCACAGTGGTTTGCCAGTTAGCAATTTCATTGTTATCCAAACAGGAACACAACTTGAGATGTTGCCTTCAATAACAATATTTCCCTAAAGCAACAAGTAACTCGGGATACTATGATAAATAACTCCTCTTGGCTCTATTACTCTTTGAATGCAACAGTAAATGCTTTGTTTGGGGAACACGTGAATTAATGATCAGCATAAGACGAGCCGGATCGATCTGTGCTGTTCAATATTGACCTGAAGCTCCACCACCATTGATTTGTCAGAGCCCAGCGGCCGGGTTTATACAGCCCACCTACAGATGAGATGCTTTAGTTTCTTTTACCAGCGAATGTTTAAATCAATATCCTCCAAAAAATAAATGCAAGTCACGGTAACAGATTTGATGGCCGATAAAAGTCGCTGCAATGATAAATGACTCAAACACACCCCACTTAAATATCTAAGTGTGGGATGATTTTGCGTGAGTGGAGATCATGAAAGTGCTGATGTGCATATGTTGCCTTAATGTTCTCCCTCTGGCCAAATTGTTCTTCCTTCTCCTTGCTGTAGCCAGCGGCTCCAGAAATGACAGGGAGTGGCCCCACTGGTACACCTTCATCACAACGAAACCAAGGGGGAGCCAAAATGTATGGGTGTGAATTGTGAACCAGGCGGAGTGGGGCAGCACTGGGGTGGGCAGTCCCTGGAGAAGGTGCCTGCAGCGAGGAGAAGGGAAGACAGTCTGTGCTGCCAAGGGAAGCTGCTGAGCCGGCTGTTCTTGGTCTTGCAGTTAATCTTCCATCAGTTCAACTCGCTCTTTCTTTCGTTTTCTCTTTTTATAGACGGCCATTATAGGTAATTTCTCCAATTGACTGGACGGGAAGGAAAATGTCTGTAAAAAACATATTTGTATCGCCAGGCTTGACATCTGCATTACAGTTCGGAACAGTGTCATTCTGACACAATTATTACCTTCAATCATGGTCGGAGTGTATTTTATCTTTCTTCACCCCATGCTTTCACCCCTGTCCAAACTTGGGCCACTTTCACAATCACCGCAATGGAATTGATTTGTTTTGCCTGCCTCCCTCTTGGAACAGGTTTCGACGTGGATACTGACACTGCATTGAAAGGTGCTGTGTCACAACAACGTGTGTAGGGACTGCTAATGGGCCACCCTTGCTTCCCCCCCCCTCCCCCCCAGCGATGCCCTCTTCTGTTGGCCCTCCATGGGGCATGGCAGGGCCTTTGCTGGGATGGGTGGCTCCCTACTCCCACTGGGAGGGTTGCGGGGAGCACAGCTTTGTTCTGGTCATTTGAAATTCTCATGGCTTCATGCCTGGCTAGAGAGACATAGCTGCTGTTCACCGAGGCTGTAATAACATGAGTCTGATGTCATCCCAGCTCAGGGTCTCGGCCATTGTTCACTAAAGGATGGGCTCATTGGACGGCTTGGCAGAGGCGCCCGTTCATGCCAGCTCTGAATAATTGTAATGGTGGGAAAAGACATAAAAGGATCTTACCCTAAAATCCTTTTCCTAAATATTTACATAGTACTCCATTATTTAAGGTATATGAGTATTGTTGAAAGAAGTATGTTGAAAGAAGTTTGCAGTATAAACATTGTAATGATATAACGATTTTGCGTAGGCCTACTTGGAACTGAGGAAAGCTTTTCCCTTTGCGGATGGGACAGGCCTTTTTTTAAATCTAGTAAATGTGGTGAATTTCCAGCCCAGATTAGTGAGGCACAGCAGCAGAATTTGTATGTCTCGCGTCGCCTCATACAGTATTCGATCCATACGCGTTCTTGTGAAATAAAGGCTATCCCATTAGATATTATCGCTGAGCAAACACTTTACATATGCTGACATGCTCTGTTGTCATGCTTAGTGGATGTTCTCTCGTTATCTATTTGTTTTTGATGATTTTCATGAACATTTATGGTTTCCTGATAGACTTTTAAGCCAATAACGGGGTATACCAATACCCAACACTTTTCGGTTTCCGTTGGCATAGGTAAAACCTTTTCCGCTTAACCGCTTTAGTAATTTCAGCATTGGAAATGGCATGATTAGCTCAAGTTGATATTCCTTCTGAATGTGCTGCAACTAATTCGATTACACTTTCAGCTCGGTTGTCTCAAACGACTGTGTGTTCTCTGCAAATCTGTAGAAGTGCACGACTTAGATGATCAATGAGCCAGTTAATTGTACATTATGCCTTGTTTTTTCTCAGATCCGCTCTGAAGGATCACCGCAGTCTATTGGGTCAGCATTGTAACACACAATGATTCAGGGAAGATGACTCCTCCAAGTATCAACTACATCAATATCTTTGTCATCTTTGTGTTCTTTGGGCATAATGAGCGGGAATTCTCCATTCACCTAAGTAAACCGCACAGCAAATATAACAGGGTGAGGGTGACTCTGTTCTAGGCTGTTAACAGTTTATCATAGTGTCAGCGTTAATGGTTGAGTCAACTGTGGGTAGTAGAGCTATATGACTAAAGTATTGCCAAATATTTAGCTGTTATAAATAATAACCCATTCGCTATGATACCCTGCCAAGATCTTTGGTTTCCCTTTTTTACAGAGTAGGCTTCCAAAGTTCATTCTGCCAGTGCCAATATTATCTACAGAATTTGATTCCGAACCAATTCTCTCATTCTTAAGAGAATGACAAGAAGTCATTCTTAAATGCTCTAACACCTTGATTTTAAATAACAGCACACAGCCATTGTGATGGGAAAGAAAATCACTGCAAAGTGGTAGAGATATCTCGTGCTGGGAAAATAACAGCAGAATGAATGGGATGAAAAGATGAACGGTTTCCCGCAGCTCAACGGAAACTGTGCTAGTTCCTCTCACACGGTCACATATTGTTCCCATTTTCCCTGATCCATGTTTGATTAATTTAAAGGTAGAGTAATTTATAGTCGTGAGGGAAGCAGAGAGAGAGAGAGAGAGAGAGAGATAGTGAGAAAGAGGAAGTGAGAGAGAAAAAGAGAGGGTCACACACAATCTGAGAGAGAGAGAGAGGAGAGAGAGAGAGAGAGAGAGAGAGAGAGAGAGAGAGAGAGAGAGAGAGAGAGAGAGAGAGAGAGAGAGAGAGAGAGAGAGAGAGAGAGAGAGAGAGAGAGAGAGGAGAGAGAGAGAGAGAGAGAGAGAGAGGGGGGGGGGAGAGATTGTGTGTGGGAGAGAGAGAGATTGTGTGTGGGAGAGAGAGAGATTGTGTGTGGGAGAGAGAGAGATTGTGTGTGGGAGAGAGAGAGATTGTGTGTGGGAGAGAGTGAGTGGGATAGAGTGGGCGAGAGAGAGAATTAGGTAAAGAGCAGGAAGGGAGGAAGGGGGGGGGGGGGGGAAAGATAAGCAACCAAGCCCTCTCATGGCAGGCGGCCTGATCTCTGGCTGTGGAGTAAAGCTCTCCTCGGAGACGAGACAACATGCCTCAGAGGGAGCGCTAGCCCCACGGCCGTCCTGCGTATCCTCCGCCCGGTGCTCTAGCTCAGTGCTCTCCACTCAGTGCTCTGCACCACTGCTGTGCACGGCTGCTGCCCCCCCCCGCCGCTCCACACCGCTGCTCCGCGTGGATGCCGGCAGGTATGCTATGAGAGTCTGCTTCTGCAAACGCACACCTGGCCCGCGCCGCCCCGCCGGACCCCCGCAGCACCCAGCCCAGCGCCCGGACCCACGGCAAGTCGATGATTCACTCTGGGGCTAGAGCTGAGCGAGGTCAACGGAGACACACAGGCGGGTACAGGGGGAGGAAGTAGCTGCTCCGCTAAAGTTTCCTGACCGTGACCCGACGTTGATAAGTGTTTGGCTGGCCGTTTGTTTCGGAGCATGGCCGGGGGGCGTGTGCGTTCAGAGGGTGAGGTTTTGTGGCGGTTATTTTGCTTTTGTTTTTGTTGTTTGCTTGGGGCTTGGCTCTGAGGGGGTCAAGCCACCCTCATCGCCCTGTTGCTAAAAATGAACTCCACTATTTGAACAGGAATCACCCTGTTGAGCCTGTTGCTTTATGTTTTGAGTTGGTACGCTCTGTACGGACTGGACTTTTGGACTCTGGTCAGCGGCGGCGGGAAAAAGAGGCATGGCGATGGATGTTGGAGCTATCGGAATTGTTTTTCCAACGTCTCTCCTACATGTTGCTGCAGGAGTGTTTATTGGACCTGTGTTTGAGCTCCATCCCACTAAGAGCCTCATATTCACCCTCTTTTGGAAGTTGTATTTCTTTCAATAATTTTTTCAACAACAAAACTCGGGTGCATTGAACACCTGTGTTGATCTATGTGAGGAGTAGCCTCACTCGGCCCTCACCTTAACCTCCAGGTCATGTTTACACTGCAGTGTCACTGCATTGTAAACCCACAGGGTGGGGGGAGCTCTTCTCTGGGGCCCCATCACGGTGTAGGATGCCCCCATTCTAGCTCTACTTGACCTGCAGCTTCTCCATGACGTACAGCCAGCGAAGTACCCCTACACGCCCCCCCCCCCCCTCCCCCTGAAATGTTAGGGTTGCTACACTGGATGTTGACATATTGGAACCTATGCAGATTACTTGTGTTATGGTATTAAGGCATTTGGTTTATCACTGGTCCAATCTCGAGCAGACTTTACATCTTTAGTCCTTTAGTTTGTTTCTTACTTTAGGTTAAGATATAACCTGAAGAGAGATACAAATAGTGGAATATGTATATCACATTTAACATTATCATTTCCATATACAGCAAATCCTTTTTATAGCTTTACGCTGAGCTGTACTTTAATTGCCGGTAAGCCAAGATTTACAACCGTCATTCTATATTGTAATGATCGTATGCATATTTCATAAGCCCTGCAGTGGATCTCTCCTGCTGGTACTGTCATCACGGCTCCCCTTCTCCCAGGCAGGGGGGCTGAACCTTCCCTCAGCACCAGGCGCTTCTCCGGTCGGGACGGCTCATGTAAACTGTTGCTAATGCACAGAGCCACGGCGGCGCTGCGGTATTTGCTCGGTAAATGGGGATGTGGTGAATTCCTTGACAAATAGCTCAGAAGTAATGCGGCTGAAACAAAAGCCTCAAAAGAATGCATGTTCATAATTAACAGGGGAGGCTTTTGTGGGGCTCCGAGGGCCCAGTGCAGCTCCGCAAATGATGCACTATTACCAGAACAATGCTCTGCAGACTGTGTGTGTGCGTGTGCGCGGGCGCGTGTGTTTGTATACTGCAATGTAAACGTGCCGGAGTCCTTCAATGTCCTTATTTTAATTCATACGTGCTGTGGTTTGTCTTCTATGTGAACTACTGCATGTAGAGAAGCAATTCTGATGACGCCTTTAAAATGCAGCATCCACCTTTTCTAAATGTCAACGCATACATTCATCTTCTCCTTGCTCTACAGCCGTAGTACCTCCCTCTGCCGCCTGGGGTCGCTATAGGGCACCAGCGCTTTCTTTCATCCAGCGCTTCTTTAAGCAAAGCACATAGGCTGCCCTTCAGAGTGTTATGTGTTTACTCAAATTCATTATGCACACGTCGTTATCTTATACCCTTGGTACATCCGGGGAAAGTCGGTCTGTGCTTGTGTGTGCCCCAGTGTGTGTGACTGTGTTTTGGAGCAGCCTGTTTTCTGAGTTGAACCGCTGCAACATTCTGGCCGGATTCAAACTGCATTGCAGTATTTATCCTGCAAACATGGGTCCACTCTCTCTCAGCGTTACTTGGCTGTCTCTTCAACGGTAAAGAATAAAAAATAGCAAGGAAAGTATAGAATGAAGAGTGAGCGCAAATACCTAAGGAAGAGCTGCAGGTAATGCAAGGTTAGGATGGGTAAGGCTAGGTAATGATAGGTTATGAATGGTAATGATAGTTAGTAAAAGGTAATGAAAGTTAATGAAAGGCATTGATGGGTAATTCATGGCAAAGAGGGTAATGAAAGGCATTGATAATTTAGGTAATGAAAGTTAATGATTTGTAATGATAGTTAATAAAAGGGTAATGAAAGGGAATGATCTATAACGATGGGTGAGTAAGGCATGCATGAGGAGCTACAGCACCAGAGGTATGACCCCTTGTACTTCATAGAGTAACTGTCCTAGATGAATGGACTGTCCAATGGCCTCCCAAGCTGCTCCGGCAGACTCTGGACAGCCCACATAAGTGTGTTTGCAGTGGACACTGAGAATGCCGTGCTGTCTTAAATGTTGATCTTGCAGAACATATCCTGTTCACTGCTGGTAAATCACAGCTTTTCACACATAGATGAAATGTAACACGAGCAGGGTAGGGTGAATGTAATTAGAATTATTTATTTGAGATGATGCTGTGTGCTATCATCGTAAAAAAAAGCGACTTGAGAGTATCCCTGACATGTTGGAATAAACATTAACAGATTGATTATAAAGGAAGAATATACTTTATATATATATAATATAATTAATAGATAAAGGTATTGTAGGTAAGATCAGTGAGTAAAGAGAGGGAGAAGAAAATATTTTGACAAATACACAACCAGAAATAACTGTCAACTCCCTCTCTGCCCCCTCCCTCCTTAGGTTTCTCCCTCATGAGAAGTGTTGCATTCACGCTTGTCATTGACAGGCAATAGTAATTGCACTATGCGCAATACAGCCTGCATGATATTCAAGCACATCGCTATTTCACTTGTGTGTGTACTCAGACCTAAGGTTTTCCACAAAGTATAGAATGGTTATCATGAAGCTTGTATTAATGGTTCTCTTTTCCTCATCATGATGTCAATATCCCTGTAGGCAATGCAGTATAGTACGAATAGATATCTACGGATATTCTGTCATATAGAAGAAAGATTATACGCTTTTGAATTGTTCAGCCAAAGCAAGGTTGATAAACGTTCCTTCATGCTTGTGAACTGTTACTGTAGCAATAACCTACATGCGGGAGCAAATATCCATGAGTCTTTGTGTAATTAAACCCTGTTTAATCTTGGCTGCATGGCCGGTCATTCATGTCTCTTTAGTTTGCCCAAAGAGCTGTAATATTTCTCATGGGCGTCTGAACCTCACGGCACAGTGTGAGAAATGCTTGTGTTTGTTTTCTGTCATCTCAGTCCCTCAGGATGTAATGAGCCGTAGTCAGCACATGGACAAACCCCCCCTCACCACGATAGCACACAGACCAATACAAATGAAAGGCAAAGATAGGGATCATAACCAGGGAGAATAATCTGAAATAATTAATAATTAGATGAAACCAATCACCTTGTATTGATTGAGATTATTTGTGCATTGTATGTTATTTATTCAGATATTATCTCATCATATCCAATACAGACATAGTTAGTAACCAGAACTTCTTAACTCTAACTCTACCTGTCCTAACAGCATAGCAGGCCTGTTCCACCTGACTATGTGTGCGCAGTCAATGAAGCAGAAAAACCAACGGTAGATTTACACACAGCGATATCTGTTACGGTTATCTAGTGTGTGAACAAACATAAACATTAATAAAATGTTAAAAGCAACAGCCGGCACCTGTCTGCCTCTGTTTCCCCGTCGTCACTGACACGTTTTAACGTCCTAGTTACAGCGATGAATGGAGCCATGAAATTGAAATCAATAAAGGGGATGGTGGGTGGTTAGGGCAAGGAGTGCTGACCCACACCGTTTGGGTGAAATACAAGCCCTCGGTCATGACCAGGCTTCAGCATCATCACCCGTTCTGCAGTTGGCAGGGGATGTGGTTGTTATGGACACAACATGTGGTCATGGTCAAACGTTCCCCACCAACAGCCCACTGTAAACCCCCTCTGATTGATGGATGTGATGAGAGGGTGGTGGTGGTGGTGATGGGGGATGGTGGTGATCCTACACTAACTTCACTTTGTCTTGGAGGTTATCTTCCCCTCCTTATCATTCTCTCCTCTCTCCCTCCCCACTGCAGCCACAACCAGAGGAGTACATCATTCCGACACCCAGTGACCGGTCAGATATCTCCTGAAAACACAGAGTACACACTGCAGGACAGGTGAGTGAGTTTGTCTTCCTCTCAGGGTGAAAGCGGCACTGGTCTGTACCGTTGTGAAGGTTTGGAGTTATTGAGCGGAGGCATTGGAAAATACAGGCTGTTTGGAGTCAAGGGTTTGGTGTCTGGTCTACGGGGAAAAGCACAGGCCAGAGATGAGAGACTGATCTTCACCACCTGGTTCACAGTAGCACAGACCCATGGTGGTACTCATACTAACTGGTAATGGGAGTTTCCAGTGTTTTCATTAAGGTCAATATGTAGACTAGGTGCTGATGACCCAACTATTGCTTATAGGTGCCTTTTTTATTTAAATACAAATACCTGGAATAAACTCCCTGAGGATTTAAGACTTGCCCCAACTCTGAGCACCTTTAAAACAAGACTGAAGACTTTTATGTTTGCTTTAGCTTTCTGCCAAATCTTAAATTTGGCAAATCTTAAAAACTTTGCCTTTATTTTCTATTTTATTGCTAAAATGCCTTTTAAACTTTCTATTTGACTAATTTCTTTGCATATGTTTTCTTTTACTTATCTATTATTTTATTTTATTTTATGACAATGTTTATATGTGAAGCACTTTGAGTCTGCCTTGTGTATGAAAAGTGCTATATAAATAAAGTTGCCTTGCCTAAATGAAATGCCCACAATTGGACACATGGCTCTGCCTTGGAAAAATTAAGTTAATTCAACGCTTTAGTTGATCGACTCAAAGGGCTATTGATTTGCAGAAAGAGATGGTGGTCCAAATGATGATTTATAAGTTAGTTTAAGTTATTTAGAGCTCTGCATGGATCGTGAATCTTATGTTGTTCACTTTGACTATTCGAATAATGATATGTTAATAAAGCTATAATAATAATAGTAGATGAATTTGAACTTATTGAAAATGTTGTAGTTGGTTCTGGTTGTCATTTTATTAGAGGAGATTTTTAGGTAATTAGGACCCATCCAACAATGTTCAGTTCACTCCAGTTGGGATTCTACACATGAAATACCTGCATTTACAACATTCTTATTTTATTATTTCTTTCTTGACCAGCAATAGGCATGTGACTTTAAATAGGCACCATTCCATTTGAATTAGTACACTTAGTCTCAAGGGCCCAGAGAGGCATAATTTGCTCCGTCAGTCAACAGCGTGCGGTTCAAAACAGTTGTCTGCATTAGTTATTGGTCGTGTGGTTAGGTGAAGCCAGCATGTGCTGTTATTGTGTTTGAGAAAGCCGAACCCTATGGCAGAATGTAAAGCAACAGGTGTACGATCCTGTTTAATCTAGCTAGCTTTAGAGGGCATAGTATTTGACCTCCAACGTCTCTGGGATTAGGAGATGTGTACAGTAACGGCGGAGGTTCATCTCCACTCACAACGGAAACTTCTGTCCAACCCTGTGCCTCGCTCTCTTGTCTCTGTGTGTTCAAGCCACGAACCCACCGGAGGGCAAAAGTTAATGCATAACTCACGCGCATACTTGCAATAGTAACATAATCGCTCTCTTGGCTCATAATGCCACAGCTGATCTCTTTAAGCTTGACATCCTGAGAATAGATCGAGATGTACCGAGAATGTGAGAATGGTTATATTTACTGAGGAAAAGCCAAGCTCTGTCATGATTACCCCAGCTCACCGCTGCCTTATACCACTGTATTGTTACTTTCCAACTTCTGAAGGGCTCCTCCTTTTCCCCTTGGGTTTTTGAGTTGAGCTTGCCCTTATAAGGGCTGAACGTTGCAGTGTGTCGTTATTAAATATGGAGCCGTGAGAATAGACCTGTATGACCCTTTGAGAATATAAATACTATTTATATTGGAACAACTCGTTCCGACAACTACCAACGGGTAGATGCCCTTGTGCAAGGGTGTCAACAGGGAAGTTGTAACACATCCTACTGGTGTTGCTAATCTTCATAAAAATATAATTAATCTTACTTCAAACATGCTTGGTCAAGGTCATGCTTGTGATCGAGTCACGCTAAATCATGGATGATTTGCAGGGACGACCTCCATCCATGAAGCGCCCCATGTAAACACGCAGCATTGAAGCACTGCACACGCACTCATGATGTTCACGTTTGACAGACCCACGTGGTCTAAGTAGGGAAGTAGGTTTCCCCAAGTCCCTGGGACTAATTTGTAATGGTGCAGACCTCCTTTATTCCTAAGGGAAGGTTTCAAATTGAGGACAGAGAGGGTAGAGAGTCGATACTGAACTTCTTTTCCATTATTGGCAGAAGGTTCCTTGTCCTGGGGTCTTTGAGTTGGTTATTGATTGCTGCACTTTGAACAATATATCACCAGTCCCAACTCCCCAGGTCCACCTGCTGGGGGAAAGGATAAACTGTGTCAGTGAGTGGGAGGGAGAGAGGAGGAATAAAAGGGAGAGAAAGGCGCTGTTTGATGTAAAACATCACCCCTCTCTCGCACAACAGTTCTCCAGAGGATCGGTTTGAGTGGCACTGGTGGTCAATACTAATAAATCTTTGAAAAAAAAAGAGAGCGCGCTTATCGTCATAGCAATGTCCCCCAAACAAACAAAAAACACTGGCCTGCCTTCAGGAGCAGAGCGTTGCTATGCTTTAATCCAGAGGCGATCCCCCCCGCTCAGCAAAGTTCAACCTCTACTTTTTAAGCCTTAGTCTCTTCGTCTCAAAAGCCCAGCCCTCCTCTTTTAGTCTTTAGCTTCTTAGGCTTGAATACAAAGCAGAAAATAGAAGGAAGGATAGTGCTCCTTTTAACCCCCCCTCCCTAACTCCGTCACAACAATGCAGGGTTCCAATGGCAGTGCTGTTGTAGGGGTCACACACACCGTATCCTGTCGCAAGCAGGCCATCAAAGCCAGGAAGACCTTGGCCTTCTGGGTCATCCAAGCACTAAATACTATTGAACTACCTGGGCCATTGCCATCACACAGTTTCTGTACTTTTCACTGCAGACCAAATATGCAGTCAAGATTCTACGACAGTAGTAGATGATGCTTATTGAGGCATTGGTGGATTGGTTTAGTTACTCTTTCTCTGGAAAGTCCTAATAGTACGAACTATGTTTGAACAACAGCGATTGACTGCAGTAAAGGCGAGACATATTGCAGGTTTAAAAGGATCGTGGCTTTTGTGATTAAAAGCAAACACATGTAGAGGTTTAACTGAGCACAATGCCATGGGTGGAACGTTCCACACATCACAGACTGTTTGACCTTCCAAGGTCAACATGTTATTGTTCTCCCCGACTGCGGTCACATTTTCATCCAGCTTCTTTCTAAGCTGTCTGAGCAACCCGAGGAGATGCTGTAGTAGGAGTTGTTGACGTAGTTCACTATGTGGCTGTGAAGAAGTGAAACACTTCTATTATATACATTAAATCAACATGACAAATCCTTTATATATATGCATTCCTAATGTTTCCACATGTTAACCAAAGACACACGTAGTACAGGGTAAATGTGTCATCTTTCTAAAAAACAGGGTCTTTGGACAGACAATAACGTGAGCTACTAAGCAAATGAGGTGTATTATTTTGCTGTCGTTTTTTTGTCTACAACACAATAGAAGCGACAATGCTCTGCTTAACTTTGGCTGCTTAAACCTTTCCTGCTCCACATTGCAGCACATCCCCGCGGTCCTGCATCACAAAGATATCGATTTTTTTTTTTGCCTTCCTCCATTAATTCTTCAGCGTCTATGCTCACAACACTGCGGGATGCTGGTTTCCACAGTTGGCTCTGATTCCTGCTTATCTATCTTACAGCGTATAGATAGATGAAATGAAAACTATAGCAAATGACAATATATATGTATATACTTTTTGTTCCGTGTTCTATTTCTTCTACATAGGTAATATTTTTCGAAGAAATTCTGATGACAATGTGAAATGTGATTTGTAATGAAGATACTTATACAGACTGTGTGTGTGTGTGTGTGTGTGTGTGTGTGTGTGTGTGTGTGTGTGTGTGTGTGTGTGTGTGTGTGTGTGTGTGTGTGTGTGTGTGTGTGTGTGCGCGCATGCTTTAGCACTTTTCCTGCCATTTGTGTCTGTGTGTATCTTGTTCAATGATCTATGATGATTGTAACTCTTTGTCTGAGCAAGGCCCAGTGGAGTGCAGGGAACAGACAGCTCATCAAGTGTAAAGCCCTGGGCTCTTTGGGGGATCGCGGGCCAGGGGCAGGAAGGAGTCACATCCGCCACTATCTGACAACTCAGGCATCAACTGTATTTGAGTTTTTCCGAGCTGTGCTGACAGAGAGGAGAAAGTGCGAAGAAAGTAGTCCCTGTGCTACCTGCCCACTGGGCTCATTGAACTTTATGCTGTGCTCTGCCCCCTACTACTCCCCTGTAGGATAGAATCCCGCATGTCCAAGCAACTGGCCAATCAGAGGACCCCCAGTGTGGTCAGCCAGTCCTCCACGGGTGTCCCTACGACGGCAGTGGACACCGCCCCGGGGTCCAGGGTGAGTCACATGATGCCACGACCTGAACTTTCATTTAATTAAACTCCTACTTTATGAGGATTTGTGTCGCAAACCGTTGGTTGATCTGACTCAGTTAAGAATCACAAGCAATTGTAGTACTCGTACTAGGAAAATAAATTGAATGCTTTGAACGATTTCTGCTTTTATAATTCTCAGAGTGACTGTCGGGGTTCGTGGGGCCCACATGGTTTAATATGCGCTAGTATACGACTCAGAACACTTTCTCAGTCTGATTAATAGTCTTCGACCGGAAAAGGTTGGCTATTTTTCAAGCATACGGGAACTCAATTACAAAACTCTCCAGGGGCTGGACATTTCTGCTGTATGGTAATCTATTACGGTAATCCGGGCATTTGAATCAAGTAGACGAGCAATTATATTGGGCGGAAAAAAACGTTTCTGGACCACTCAAGGCAGTCATTGTTTGAGCCTTATTATATGTACTGCTCATCAGTCTTAGTTTTGATTCATTATATCGTTTAATTTTAGTTTAGATTGCCATAGTTTCATTTAAAATGCAATGAATCATTATGCAATAACTCAATCCTTAGGAGAATGTGTGCTTGACCGATGATATTGTAATACATCCATGATAAAATTATATCGTAAGGGGATTTTGTTATGCATTTGACTTATTACAACGGTAGGTAACCCCTGCTGTTAGCCAGCCAGTACAAGCAAATAGCTTTCCTGTTTGTCTGAGATAAACAGCGCTCAACGTAGAAGTCGTTTGGCAAATGTCCACACTCTAGTCGATTAGTGACATATGCAACTTTCCCTGGAAGGACCCATGCTATCAAAAGCAGGAAGTTGGAAATCATAGGCATGCATTCAGCCAGTCCTGTCAGCCAAACAGGAAAAAAGTGCAGAAAAATTCCTGCACGGAAGGAAACAAATCAGAGACAAAACAGACTATTCTTGAATATTCGTTCAGATTGTTGTTCCTTTAGGTGGGTATATATACATATTTAAAAATATATCTTTGGTAAATACTCATTTTGTGGAAGCAGTTTGCGGAAAAGGAGAATGAGAGAGCGATATTAATCATCAGTCAGCTTTAAACTGCAATTCCCGGAACAGTTAATTTAAAAACAAACTAGCAATCCCTCAACAAAGGTCCCTCTAGAGGCAGAGATCGCTACAGTGTTTGCTTTACCCCCCCCCCCCCCAAGGTGCAGAACCTCAGGGCCTCCGGGAAAGTCCACAGCTTTGGCAAGCGGGACCATGCCATCAAACGCAACCTCAACGTCCCGGTGGTGGTGAGGGGCTGGCTCTACAAACAGGTAAGCCCCTCCTCCGCTTGGCCCGCGGCTGTCTCTTCAGAGTGATGGACAGGGCTGTGTGAGGCGGAGTGTTACCTCTGTGTAGATGTGTGGACCCTTTTAAGCACACGTTAATCACGAGTAAACATGACGCCGTGGCCGCGCTGTGGAATGTCAAGTGTGTGTTGTTTGACTGATCTCAACGCCCCCACCAGCCCGGCCCCCCTGGACGCGAGGAAACCCCTCCGTTTCAGAAAGGCTCTATTGGATTCCTTTGCAGCACTGTTCCATGTCACCTTCCGTTGCTTGAGGGTTGGTTAAACAGGTGGCGAGACTCTAATCGTGGCCCCCCTAAACATTATTGATAGGAGCACAGAGGACTTGTATGAGAGTTTATCCTTGTTTAGTTTTTAGTTTGATGATGATGGGATATAGATTGTATTCGCAATTCTACTAACATATCATGTGTTGATATCCCTGAGTATCACGGGCACACAACTGAGTGTGCTTGTATTTTTGGAGAGAATACGGACCGCAGATCAGATAACAAACGGTGAAATTGTTCAAAACAAGCTAACTTTATGTGTAACGTTAACATCCCATCCGCAAATAACATTGACAGCACTGGCATTACACTGTGTAATTAGGCTTGCATTGCTTCCAAGTGCAGGTTAAATGGAACAGAAAACACAACAGAAATTGCATGCTGCCTCTCTATTGAGTTGGAAAAATATGAAAATAGCCTAATGTGGGTGTTACACACTAGTGGTGGTTAGTGAGGTCCCCCCTTCACTGTAAAGCGTCTTTGAGTGTCCAGAAAAGCGCTATATAAATTCAATCCATTATTATTATAATGATGGGTAGATTGTTCACTTCATTCATTGTATTCAATTTTTTCAGATATTTTGGGATGCATCCCGTACTCCCGTTTTTTTTGCATTTGAGTATCGTAGATGTTGTGTTGAGTGGATAATATGTTGCTTTTAAAAGCATATTGGTGTTCCAGCCTGTTTGTTTTGCACAGCTCTCTGCTATTTGGGTTATCCTGGGAAGTAATCTCACCCTGGAAACAGCTTGGGGGGGAAAGGGGTGTGGAGGGGTTGGGGTGTTAATGAAGACTAACCTATTTTACACACACACGCGCTTTCACACACCCACACACACAAACACACACATACCCACACACACACACACACACACAAACGCACGCGCGCACACACACACACACACACACACACACACACACACACACACACACACACACACACACACACACACACACACACACACACACAGGCAGTAGTTGAAGCTGCTGCTTCAAATTACCAAGATTGTGTAAAAACATCATTAATTATTGCGCTACGCTATAGTGCTTGAATCCCGAGGAGAAATTGGTGTTTTTAATATCAGGCCACCAGAGATCGTATTGTAGAGAGGTGCTGTACATTAAATCCCATCTCAACAGTAGAATTAACATCAGCAGGCTTTCCAGGCGTGTGGCCTCCTAAAAGAATGCTTTTACACCAGAAATGAACTCTCAAGGAACTGAACTAGAGACGCATCATGTTTCATTGATATGCATGAGGAGTGCTTCCCCCCCCCCTCCAATCCCAATGGCTCATGCCAAGTGCTCTATTCCCCAGCCTTTTCATTATAACCCCAATTAAAACGTGTGTGTGTGATGACGCGCTTGTGAACACAGTGTTGTCCCCCACCCTACAGGACAGCTCTGGAATGCGGCTTTGGAAACGGAAGTGGTTTGTTTTGTCTGACTTCTGCCTGTTTTATTACAAAGGTGAGTGAAAATAATACATGAGCCCCTGGCAATGGTTTACTTATAAAGCAAATTAGTTGCATCATGTACCCTGAAGCACCTCAATTACACGACCAACAATACGCAACAAACTCAAACTCAGTCATCTCATCTCGTTATCTCATTTTTCACATGTGTTTTCTATTTATCACCCATCCAAAATGTTCGTCATAATATTACCATAACAGTATGGTATTTGATCTGCTGCGTAGTTGCTATGACCCTGTTATCACCCCCACCTCCATTAATCATACCTAAATACTTGCCATGCAGTTTCGTGCACCAATGCCCAGCCTTGAATTAACCTTGAATTATGGTGCTCTGTGACATGCAGGCATAATACAAGATGTTGGAAGGGCTTGGTTCATTAACAGTTACAATGTGTCTTTCCAATGTGTGTGTGTGCGTGTGCGTGTGCGTGTGTGTGTGTGTTTACAGATAGTCGAGAAGAGACGGTGCTTGGTAGCATACCCCTACCCAGTTATGTCATCACTCCAGTGGATCCTGATGATCACATAAGCCGGAAATACGCATTCAAGGTAACTCCTTCATGAACACTCAAGGTACCTCCTCAAATAACCCGTCTCCAGAGTTGATGAATGCGACTACTGTATAAATACTTATGGCTAACCAACATGCACTGATGACTGCTGACAGTTCTTGGCAGCGCACATGGACGGAATGCGTTTGTCATACAATGTCTCCCCCTGCTGGTTGAGCTAGCTGTTACACAAAGTATTATTGATTATCTCATTTGTGGTAATGTCATAGTTTGTATTGACTAGTTTAAATAGTTCCAGCTTAGTTATTATTGCATAATACAAAGCACTTCATATGACGAAAAGTAATACTTCTACTCTACAATTTTTATCAACCAATCAATCATCATAAAATACTCCCAGAATATATGCATATTGCGTAAGATTCACCAATTTGATTAAATTAAATTAAATTGGTTGATGCTGCTCGGCTGTCTGCTGGTCTAATTGTTTAAACATGTGACACTTATTGTCTGCAACCTTTCATTGGGTATTGTCTTATTCAAATAAATCTCTCCACGCTTTATTGTAATTCTACATCTGTATGAAAATTCAATTGTTTATTAGGGGTGAGGTCATTATTTAGCTGACAACTGTTGTGATTTACTCCAGCTTCACGACGTGCTCATGATCGATTGGCTGTGCTGAAGCTGCAGCTGTAGCATGCGGGAGGCCAGCCAAACAAATGCTGTCAGTGGTGCATGCTACAAAGGTTTAGAATTAATATTGGAAAGAAAGCCTGTCCGAATGCTGTGGTTTCTCCTGCTGTCCGGTCGGCATTACTGTTTCTGTTAGTAGACTGATGTCATTGTTATTACAGTACAGAGTACATCGAAACACAAAACAATATCCTACTAACTCCCATCCAAGTGCAGTCTAATATTCCTGATGATATTCACGCTACGGCTTTAATGGAAGGGCTGTGGTATCAATTAACCCATAGATATATTATTTAAATAAAAATATCGAAAAATTGGCATAAATGTGAACTGCTGAAACGATGGAAAAAATGGGCCACATTTTTTAAATCCATTATGTAGTCATAGTGACTGTAAAAGATAAATGCCTAGTTACGGCTCACTGTTTTTTCTATCTCTGTGTCTCCCACAAATTGAATATTGCAACACCTAAAAGAAAAATATTCTGTTAAACCTGTCATAGTCTACTGGAGAACAGAGCTGATGTATCATCTCTTATCACAGCTGCAGTGTTGACATTATTGTCTTGCTGCAAGCGTAGCACCCATTGAGAAAAAAAACCACAATCCTGCATTAATGTTTAATGCAGCGCTGCAGCCTCGGGGCAGTCTGTTACAATCCTCTGGGCTGCTTTGTACCTGCTCCTCTTGGGGCTGCAGGGCGTTACGTGTGTTTGTATGAGCACACACACACACACACAGGCACACACACATAGGCACACAAACAGACACACGCATAGACACACACACACGCACACACGCATGCACGCACACACACACACACACACACACACACACACACACACACACACACACACACACACACACACACACAAACACACACACACACCCATATGGGTGTTGGCCTGCATATGAAAGGCATGCATATGAAATGTGTGTGTGGGTGTGTGTGTGTGTGTGTGTGTGTGTGTGTGTGTGGGAGCAAGGAGCAAGCAAGGGAGTGAGATAATAAATGGAAGAGGGAAGGAGAGAGATTCCCTAACTGCCATTACCTTGGATTAGAATGGGGCAGGTCTGATGATCAGTCGTTCATGTTATTAATTATACATCCCTCATCATCTATTTTCTACCTCTCCTCCTGCCTGTTCTCAGGGGAGTAGATCTAATAGCTGAGGTGAGGCGGGCTCTGCTAATTACTCACCTTGCGTTGAAAGAGCCCTTGTGCCCCTGCCGTGCAGTCTGGGCGGCCCCATATCAGAGCTGGGTATTTCATTAGATCCTACATGGCCGCTTTGTCGACGTGTTATTATCACTGCTACGTCTCTGGACCGGGCCACAGCCCACCCATCCCGCTGGACGGTTCTGGTTTGTTCTGTACCATGTGTTTGTTGTACGTTTGCAGGATTGAGATGAGCTGATAGTTAAATAGATGGGTGTGTTTGTCCAGTGTGAGTTTGGAATGAGATAGTTGACGCAGCAAGTTTAGTTGCTGCAAAATGACAACACACTGCAGCCTTCAGACAAGGAATCCAAGGAGTGTGGTTGAGCTTAACAAGGGCTTCCTATCAGATACCCCTCAGGCTGCCACAAAGCAACATGCACTCTAATCCATGGTATAGGATGGTTTCCTTTCCCTCATTGAACCGCTCTTCATTGATGTTTTCCCAAGCCCAGACCGAAGAACAATCCCCACTCCTTTTGATCATGTCAACAATGATTTGGAGAGACTTCCTGTTGTTTTGTCTCATTTCACTGCAGCGCTCTCATTCTCTGTTGGGTCAATTGCTTCCTGTTGTTCCCCTGTGTGTCTGTGTGTGTGCGTATGTCTGTGTGTGTATATGTCTGTGTGTTTGTGTACATTGGTGTGTGTGTGTGTGTGTGTGTGTGTGTGTGTGTGTGTGTGTGTGTGTGTGTGTGTGTGTGTGTGTGTGTGTGTGTGTGTGTGTGTGTGTGTGTGTGTGTGTGTGTGTGTGTGTGTGCGTGCGTGCGTGCGTGCGTACCGAGGGAGTTCTGTTGCCAGCAGTTGGCAGCCCCTGTCTTGCATGAATAGGTATTTGATTTCACCAATCCCAATCGGCGTCTCGCCTTCCCCCAGCTCATTCTGTGCCACTGAATGTACAATATCTTGTGTGCATTTATGTCACATATACATACATGACGCAGCAGAAGTCATGGATGGACAATGCCAGCCTGTAATATGGAATGTTTGTTTTCATGCAAGTTTAGTTACTTTTGGTTTTTAATTTTGAATGTGCGTCCGTGTGCTATGTGTACGTTTGAAAGCAGCACTTCTGTAGCATCGTTTGGAACAGTAGAAGAGACTCCTGACCGGGCCTTGTCATTAATATTGTCCTCGACAGGTTCAGGTTACCATGGGAACCATAGCCGATCAGAAGCCCTATCAGAGGGTTGCATGGACCCACTATGGATTCAGTGTCATTGGGCATTTGCACCCCCCCCACCCCCGCTCTACATCAGTCATCATATTCGGCCCATCATGGGAAAGGTGTGGTCGGCGAGTCTCACGGTGGTTCTGCCTACGTTTCCCACACTCCTCTCTGTCTTCCTCGGCTTTCTTCGAGTCCTTCACCACATGTCACCATAGCATATTATTTGGCCTCCATGTCGCATGTGATTCAAGTCATGCCATCAAGGCGCCCTCCACGAGGACTGTCTGTGGGCACGTTCACATGGAATGATTCATCGATTCCTCCAGAATCCCTAATCCCACGTGCAGCCCGTCTTGCCTCTGGTTTTGTGTCTCATGTTATGCTTTCCACAAGCCGCTGAGTAAACTGTCCAAAAGCCTCTTCTTGTTCTTCGTCTTGGATGATTTATTGTGTTCAACAAAGTGACATTTCCCTCTATACGGATGAAGTTTACTACTTCATCAATCTCATTCAGACAGAACGGAGATCATTTGATTTGTTTCCAGGCATAGAAAATGGCCTGCCATAACCATTTGATGCAAAATATTTCCGACACAGACCATAACCCTGGCTGTTGTAACCCAGATTTAGATGAATGACCCAATGACTAATGCGTATCAGAGTCATCTGAACACAGTGAGGTCAGCGAGATCCCAGGTAACACCGTGGTCATAACATATCCAGCACCGTGTGAACCAAGAGTAGACCAGTGTAATCCTTCTCCGTCGTGGAATAACGACCTTGACTCCAGGTCGCCAGGCTGTCCGGTGGCCCCGTTGTTCCCCAGGGGGGGGGCTCTGTCCCTGGGTTGTTTGGGGTTGTTTGGACGGGTAGGGACACCGCAGGGTTATATCACGCGAGGATAAAAAAGAGTGGAAAATGATTAACTCAGCAGACAACAGAGAGAGATGTGTGTGTGTGGAGGTGTGTGTGTGTGCGTGTGTGTGTGCGTGTGTGTGTGTGTGCGTGTGCGTGTGCGTGTGCGTGTGTGTACCTGCATTGTAAGGCTCTTTCGTGTTGGTCGTCGGCTGTACAGTTGCTTGGGCCCCTTTACCAATATGCTTACCGAAGGCATTGTGTATTGTGCTGCCATTTTGGCTTTGGTTTGATGCAGCAGAAAATTTATTATAGCTATATGTTGCATGCCTTTTGCTGTGCATGACGGCGAAAAGCTCTTATTTGACGCCGTTTTATGATGAATGCAGCCTTTTTTTCCCCAGTTATTCACTTCTCCAGCCATGTGTAACTGTATATTTTTGTTTCCCATGCGACGACAGTTTTTGGTCATCAAAAACGCTAACTAAGCTCGGCTCCTTGCTGAGCTGCTTAGTGCTTGGATGTATTTACTCATCAAGCTGACTACCTGTACTACCTCACTGCTCTCTGTCCCCGTACAGTTCTCACACGCACTCCCCTCTCTCTCCCCCTCTCTCTCCCCCTCTCTCTCTCTCCCGTAGGCCAGCCACACAGGAATGCGCTCCTACATTTACAATAAGAACTCTGTGATTGGCTCGCAGGCGGAACACTGCGGGATGCGAACGTACTTCTTCAGCGCCGACACTCAGGAGGACCTGAACGGCTGGATACGGGCCATGAATCAGGCCGCACGCATGCAGCAGAGCCACACGGTCAAAAGGTCTGTTGTCCCCGCCCTCCACACGAAGGTTGTCCTCGGGAAGGTCTTCGTCCGTGACGCTCTTTCAGGAGTTTGGTTTAAATTAGAGCATGGTTCAATGCAGTGTGTTTCACGTTTTGAGCCGTATCGATCGGAATCGGAATCTGTCTCTTTCTCTCTCGGATGAAAACAGCATCTTGTCCTTGAGGCCCGGGTCCATTAACACCTAGATCCAATTTCGGTTTCAATACTTTTTTCAAAAATGGCTCTGCTCAAGATGGAATATAACAAGAAGAATATAGGATACAAAATTAAATGCATAAAAGAACCCCACAAATAATAAAAAAATATGTATAAATACATTAATTCATGAATGCATTAATGCGGTGAGAAACCAATCATTGTTTCATTCCAGTAGTAGTATGTTGATGCGCATAAAAACAGACACATCTAATCATTGTTTCATACCAGTAGTTGTATGTTATAGTGCATGCAGACAGACTCATCTAATCTTTGTTTCATAGCAGTAGTTAAAAATAGTTATAAATACACATCTAACCAGCTAAACAGGGGCTCCCAAAGGGTTTAATTCTGAAGCGTATGCATCTGGGCACCACTCGGTCATGGGTTACTAATACATTGTACCCTATATAGAGACGACTAAGTTAAATACCTTTAGCCGCGTTTCCACCGCACACATATTATCCTTATACTAATACTGTACCCAAAAGTATAGTGAAAAAAGAAGTACACTTACTGTAGCTCCCACACATTTTTCTTTCATCCCTCATGTTTAATTATTCATGTTGACGTTTGTTATAGTGTTGCGACATTGTTTTTCCACTGCGGCTCAGTGCTGCCTGGATGAGCACTGCTTGAGACAACTTAAAGGTGAAACGTCCCCAGACTCGATGGCCCTTATATGGGCTGAGCAGTAGTAAGACGCAGTCTGATCCATCTGCTGTGAGTACTATTGCACTGCAGTGGTCTGCAGCATCCATTCTGTTCTCTGCTGTTGAGAACAGAATGGATCTGAATCTCGGCCAGATGGAAACAGGCGTGAACGTTGTTGCTGAAGAATCCACATAGGCTATGTAATGCAATAAACTGTCAAATGCTTTAATTGTCACTGTGGTAACCTAATTCTAATGTTTAAGACTGTTAAATAAGTTGGGGGACACATTTCATAATTTGAGGACACAATTCCTTTATGTTATTTTCTTTTATCGCCATCTTGTGGTCAATGTTGCTTACTACCGCTTATTCTATTCTATAAAATTGTATTTTAAATTAACAAAATATTGAAATAATACTCAAACCCCTATCAATTATTGAGGTTAAATAGTTCATCGTATCCTGTGTTCAATTATTGTTTCCCTTGGTATAGACTTATTCCTATAAATGTACCTTTTCAAAGAGTTCGGAAGGAAAGAAGAAATAGTTGTTAATCCATTGATTGATTATGCAGAAATCATAATTTTAGTAAAATACTGATGATTCAGGAACTCCAATATGGGTCTTCTTAAATGACACGTCTTTGCTGTAACAGATTGAAGAGAGACTTGGCATACCCCAAGCTATTAGTTTAGAACAAAATGGCTGTCATTTCTAATCACCAGGGATTCTGTCTGTTTGGCTTTCTCTGCCAAGAGCTCTTAGGGTTTTATTTTTTCCATTCAAATAATTAAAGTGTGTGGGTGTAAAACGTATTGAAATGCTCCCTATGGTGCCTTCGTCCCTCCACAGAGAAATTAGCAAAGATTCAGCTGTATATGTAACTTCTTCCCTCCCTGGAGTGGAACATTACTTGCAGCATGTCATGAGGTTAATACATCAGTGGCCCATTGTGGTTCATGTTACCCCATCTCTCTGTTGCAGGAATATTACACTCTGTCGCTGTCGTGTGAATTAAGAGTGAGCAAGCATCGTGGTAGATTAGTTTGATCGCGGTGTGTTTCACAATCTGTGCCAACACCCTTTGTGGCATTACGTGTAATATGATAAAATCGGTACAGGTAATGATAGGTTATGTCTGTCCCTCGTCTCAGGACTGAATTAAAGAAGAGAGCTTTGCGGCTTTCAATTTCCCTTCCACTTCCACTGAGAACCCTCACCCGCTCTAACTCAAACAGTATTTGCTACGGACTTTGTTCGACGTTTTCAAGGACCATAGACCATGACCGTCTGGATCCTTGTCATTGCGCTTCAGTGTATTATTGTGTTTATCGTTGATTCAAATTGACTGCGTCAGAAGTTGCAGTTCTGTGAGGACTTAAGGATCGTCGGTCTCTGTGGGTTCCAGAGAGCTGGAGAGGCCTGAGAAGGCAGCGGTGGTACAGCAGCAAGCCGTCCCCCAGAGCCATCACTCCGGAGGTGGGAAGCAGACGCCCGGCCAGAGGGACGCCCCCCACCGAGCCCAGAGGGAGGAGCCCCAGGATAACGGCGTCCGATTGGCCCCCGGCGAGGAGGTTCGGTACGGCCTGGAGATCCACGGGAGGCCCCCCCAGCCAGCCACCGGGGAGGAGGGGAGGGTCGACGGCCGCTCGCCCGACCCGGGCCCCGGCCCCGGCCCCAGGAACGGCCACCTGACCGTGGCCCATGTGTCGCTGCCCTCGGAGGCCAACGGGAACGCCGGGTACAAGCGGGCCCCGGGCCCCCGGATGAGCACGGAGAAGGAGGTGCAGAGGAAGACGGCCCTGGCCCAGGTGGAGCACTGGGTCAAAGTTCAGAAAGGGGACCCCCCCATGAGGTCAGCTTCACCAATTCTACCCACACCTTTTGAGAGTCTATGATTCACACCATTAGTTTATTAAAGTTTCTTAATTAACAGGTGGATAAGCAGTGAATAAGATCCTCTAACAAATTTAACGGGAAGGAATGTGAACGTATTGATTGAAGTCAGCATTGACATGAAGAGTCTCTTGTCCCCCCCCCCCCCCCCCCCTCCCCCCCGCCCCCCGATGTCCCCGCAGCGCGCCGTCGGCCGAGTACCACCTCCCCCGCCGGACCCCGCCCACCAAGCCCAAAGCCAACGGCGGCGCGGCGGACCCCTCCCTCCCCTCCCTCCCCTCCCCCTCCTACCTCTCCCTGCCCAAGGGCGCGGCCCACCTCCCGCCCAGCGCCAGCTCCCCGCCGGCGGCCAGCAAGCTGACCAGCGACTACAAGTACGCCCACGACCGCCTCAGCCACTTCTGCATGTCCACGGACGAGCGCACGGCCACCAAGGAGGGCATGGTGTGGCAGCTGTACGAGTGGCAGCAGCGGCAGCAGTTCCGCCACGGCAGCCCCACCGCCCCCATCTACACCCCGGGGCCGGGCTTCCTGGACGCCTCGGCCTTCCGCGTCACCGTGGAGATGCCCCGCTCCATCTCGGTGCCCCCGTCGCCCTCGGACCTGCAGCCGCCGCCGCCGCGCGTGCCCGCCTCCTTCAAGCCCCTGTCGCCCCGCCGGCCCCACACCCCGCTGGGCCGCGTGACGGTGAAGCCCCTGGACGACGGCGCGGTGGCGCCCCCTCCTGGGGACAGCACAATGTCCCACTCGCCCAGGAGCGTCTGTGCGCCGCTCTCTCAGGTAAGCATATAGAGACCACATGCATCTCAAGATTTTTCACGATTTTAATAATTATATTAATCATTTTTCCATTGACGATGATACGATTTCCTTTCCCTATTATGCATAAATGATGCAGGGTAACCAAAAGTACTTAAGCTTGTTTACAAGAGGAAAAGCTCTTTACCTAACTTGCTTAAGGCGTATGTTTGAGTTAACCACATCCGTGCCTGCAGCACGCAGTAGTATTTAGGAAGCGGTTAACCTCTATCACCGAACTCTCATGGACCTAGATTATGGGGATGTGGTTTTGTTTGGAGGACTTCTTCACCAATTATTGTCCAGGTATTATACAGCAAATGTGTAAATAGTTATTAATAATCAACATTAACATTATGAACATTATTATAAAGTTTAATTCTGAAGGTTTCCTTTTTTTTCCGTCATGGTTAATTATCTACCTTAACAACGTTCACAAACTTGAAATCTTTTATGACGATCACTGTGGGTTTTCAGGTTAACTATTATTAATTGAAACTCATGAAAGCTGAGAGTCAGCATATGTCAGAGACATAATATCAGCCCGGTGTCCTGGCTAGAGGGAAAACGGTTTGGCTCTGCTTCTCTCTGTGGCCATCAAGTCCTCCTTCCGTGAATGGGTCGGATCGTTTGTGTGATTAACGATGGATGTTAAGCCGGTCGTAAACGTTCACTCTTCAGACCCGGTGGATTTCGGAATGAACCCAGCTGTGGTGGAACAGAAAATACTGATGTTTTGCTCCATCTTTGGGTTTAAAGTTGAAGGGATTTTGAAGTTGGTTGGCCACCTCAGTCTTTGACAGATAAATATATAAAATCTTGGTAATAGTGGTTGAATTTAACAATGCAGTGAAATTTGTTGTAGAAATGATCATAGTTACAATTGTATTTCTCGACAATGTCCTGTTGTGTCCTGAGTATATGAATGTACTGTTTAGGTAAAAATAGTTTGAATCATTAGGCAGATGCTAATTGGATAAAGAAATGGCAAAATAGTGGCCTTAATTTTCAAGCTAAAATATCCCAAGTTATTTATAATCAGGGATACTGCAGAAGTCCGGTCTATACTTGGCCTGTCTCGTGAGGCGTTGTGAGTGAGAGATCATCAGAGCTCAGACGGCCACTTCCACCGGGAAAACACTGGGAACGGCTATTACTGGCATGGGACGGTGGGGAAGCGGAACGATTCTCATGTAGGAAAAAGCAGCAACATCTCAAAAAGCACAAAGGTTCAGCCGTCCCAACCATTCTAATTTGAGAGCTTCCCCCTGATCTTCACGTGGAGGGTGCAAGAGTTGCGGAGCAAAACAAGGGGTCGCCCTGGGAAGATTAGCCCAGTCTCAGCATTCCCAGCGCACAACACTTTGAAGCTGATGTGAATCACACTGCATTTCACACAGTCCACGCCCAGGCCTCTTCCAACAGGTGGTGTGTGTGTGTGTGTGTGACGTGTGTGTGTGTGTGTGTGTGTGTGTGTGTGTCTGTGTGTCTGTGTGTGACTGTGTGTTTTAGTTTGGCAAAGGCTCCCTATGTTCCCCAACTCTCCCGCTGAGGTTCAGAAAACACACACACACACATGCAGACACAGTGCCACGCCACCGCGGGTTCGCGCTCAAAGTCTCGCCTGTCATCCACACCCAGCGCTAGCTCCCGACCACACCCTCCACATGTGAGAACGTCTCTGTGCACTCCTTTGCCACATCAGCCAACACACACACACACACACACACACACACACACACACACACACACCAGCCCTTGTAACCAGAACGCTGGCTGTGCACAAGAAAACTGTCACATACGTTCTGCTGCCTTGTCGTCATTGCCGCCTTTCCTTTACTGTCGCTCTAGGTTACTAATTAGACACGTCTCCATGACAATTATACACAATTATAAAAAACAGCCGCACAGAGAGAGAGAGAGAGAGAGAGAGAGAGAGAGAGAGAGAGAGAGAGAGAGAGAGAGAGAGAGAGAGAGAGAGAGAGAGAGAGAGAGAGAGAGAGAGAGAGAGAGAGAGAGAGAGAGAGAGAGAGAGAGGGGGTGGGTTTCCTAACAAAGTGTGAGGCAAGTGGCTACGCAGGGCCATTCCCGGGAGCAATGGGAACTAATTATAGTTGTCAGATGAACTTAAGTTTTGGTGGACCCAGCATGTTTAAGGCTGATGGGGCTCAGTGTGCGGCTAGCAGGCCTGTGTGTTGGCGTTGCGCAGGCACCTCTGAGGAATACCATTAAAGAGTGTGCGTTATTAACAGCGAATGCAACTAGCCCAGGGCCTCCTCCACACACAACCTATAAACATCTCAACTCCGTGTCTCAAACATCAGCAAGCGCTCTCGCTCTTTCTTCAGATCTCGGATTTGAATAAAAAACCTATTATGCAGCAAAAAAAATAGTGGCAGGGGAATCTCAGAGGGGAGGCTGCTCTTGCTGGTAGCAAACAAATGTTATTTTAAGAAAGCAGGTTTGGGATAATTTATGTGTAGTTAATTAAATCTCTTGTTGTTTGTGTCCTTTTAATGTTTGTGCGGTGGGCCTAGCCTTACTAATTCTGCGTGTTAAGCAAAAATGTCAAATTTCCCTAAGCCATCTAGCGTCAGGAGTTACGCCACACCTTGTTCCAAGCTAACGCAGGACACATCAAATAATGAGAGGGAGAAAAGGAATATGTGCTGTGTCCGTGGAATTCTTTGAACAAACTTATCAGGAATGCATTGACTTGAGCCACAATGTTAACTTGAGCACACAACTTTCTTTCATTCTTTTTAACCAAATGAAAGTGGAATTAGAAAGATGAGTGTTTGGAGTGCAAACACTCCAAATTGTACTTCTACAATTCTTTATGCCGCTTTCATAGAGGCTTGTTGTTGTTGTTGTTGTAAGTGGCGAGGGGATGTGTTATGTGTCTCCACAGATGGAAAGAAGGTCGATGCCAGCCATGGGATACATCACACACACCGTCAGTGCTCCGAGCTTGCACGGCAAAACGGTCTGACTCTCTGCAATACACATTCTGCATGTCAAACACAATGTGGCCTAACTTTTTGAAATGCATGTGCCACTTAACATTACATGACTGCTAATATACTGCTTGGGATTTTTTATTTTTTTCAATCAACTACTTGATCCAAGAGCTAAAGACACACTTCAATCCAATCAAACTAATACACTGTAAAAGCAGATATAACCCCCCCTCCCTCACACACACACACACACACGCACACACACACACACACTGCCTCTGTGCATCAGAAATGCACCAGTCTAATAATAACTACAAACATTCCAGCTCTTTCCACATTTAGAGCAGGCTATGATGAGGGCCACCCAACACCTTGCATGAACCTGATGGAATTCCTTGCAAAGTGACCAAATGAGCTCCCGTTCGCGGGCCAGTCCTCCACCATTCGGGTCTCTCGCTCTCTCTTTCTCTCTCTCTCTCTCTCTCTCGCTCTCGCTCTCGCTCTCGCTCTCTCCCTCTCTCTCTGCTATGGTGCAGCCACTGTGTGTAGCCACAACGTGTCCTGTAAACGGGTTGGCATGGTTCTGAACGATCTGCTCCCTTGCATCTCTTGCCCTCTGTTGCCCGTCACGCCGGCCGGGCCTGGCTGCAGCCAGAGGAGCTGACCCTGCTCCTCATACAGCTCCGGAGGCACCAGGCCAAGATGGCCGGTGTTCTTAGCCCCGCTGATGATTTTGCCCCACTGCCACCCCTCCAGCAGAACGGCCTCCTGGGCCCCAGCCTTCAGGTCAGGGGCCCTTTAACCTCCGCCCCCCCCCCCCCCCCCCCCCATCCAGCACCCATCCCACAACATACCGTGCAACACAGCTTGCCCTTCATCATCGTTGCATGGTGTGGTCCCCCTCCCTGCTCCCCCATGCCAGCCCACCTCTCCCCTCCACGTCCTCCATCACACTGGGCAGTGTGTCGGCATTGCTTCCTTGTGTTTGGTTTGTTTTCATTGGATCTTTCGAGTGTTGAACAGATTCTAGCACTACGGACTGTGAATTGCCATTTTTTTTGGACTTTGTTCCTAAGGGAAGTCCTAACTTTTTTTTACAAACCATTTTCACAAAGTGTTCTGACTTTGTGTGACTTCGTTAATTTGAATATGAATGATCCCAAATGGCAAGCATGATGCCGGCGATCCTCGGATTAGGATGTTGCCTTCGGTCAGCGCAAACAACACAAATACATCTGTGATTAAAATAAATAAAAAACAGTAACGTAATGCTGAGTCATGCACAGCCTGTATCACCCCAACGATATGTAATTCCATGTGACAATGCGTCAAAGCGTTCCAAAGCCCCTATTGGCTACTGTCTCCCTGAGGATGTGTGCACTGCTCTGACTTGTTCACTGTAATCTCCAGCTCCAAACATGTCCCCATGCTTTAGCCTTGCTTTATACACATTGGTGTACAAAGCCCAATTCAAAACTTGAGTCATACACATGTAAGGCCTCTCTCTGTAGCTCTCATGTTTGCATGTATACATACAACGCTTCTTGTGCTGAAGAAAAGTTTCAATGTAAAAGCACTCACGCATTACTGCACATCAGGATGAATTAGGAATCTGTGCTTCGTCTGCGCGGTCTTTAGTGTGGCCCATGCAAAGCCGGAGAAAAAAACACTGAACAATGCCTTCAAGACACCCAGAATCCTTTGCAGCTTCATCACATTTGCTTTGTCTCTCCACTGTTCATCTTAAGGCTGACGACACATACATTCAACTGAAGAAGGACCTGGACTATCTAGATCTGAAGGTGGGCCTCATCCTATACCCCGAATCCCCCAACATCACCTTTCCTTTCCCCTCCACTCCAGGCGCTTCCCCCTAACCGCTTCTTCTTCCCCCTTTAGGCTTTCTCTTTCTAACGCTGGGAATGAAGTTGATATCTCTATGTTGACTTGGAAACGGTGGTGACTATAATGTTAGGAACACTTACCTAGCAGGCTTGAGGCACTTCAAATCAAAAGTTGAAATTAACCTTTGTTCTCATTGTTCTGATGGCAATGTACAAATAATCTAATAAATTAATACCAGTACTTTAAAGAACAAGTAACAGTAGATTCACATAGAATGATGGAGATCGCAACACAGTATGAGATGGCCTTTTCACATGCACTCAATCTAAAGAAAGCGCATGTGAAAATATTTGATTTTTTCACATGCCTAAAACTTGATCTTAGGAATGTTGAGGTGAATTGAACTTCAAACCTATCGAATTACATAGTGGCCGATGCTTAACACAGAGTTGCTAAGTTGATGTTTCTCCTATTTGTATGCTATGTTTCACAACAGTGCAAAGCTTTGGACCTGTATGAATGGTTTTGTATGTATAGCATCACAACATCCCCCATCAATAACCCACTGGGCAGCGTGTCGGTTGTTTGCAGAGTGGAGGGGTGTGTGGTGCGGTCATCCCACCTTGTGCATTCATACACTTTCACTCTGTAACGCCTCTTCCATTTCCTGTTTTCAAAACAGATCCAAAATATTGACCCGATGATTGTTTCAGTACACAGTGTGCTTGAAAACTCCACTCCGGGTTTTGGGTACAGTTGGAATGTAAGGATGGTGTGCATACAAAGAGAAACTCTCCCACTGCATTACGAATGGAATGTACCCGTACTCTGGCAATGTTCACTGACCGCAGAATAATATGTAATGTATTTCCACCTGTCTTTTTACATATATGACTCTGTTGGCCTGGTTGTCCATATGGGTAACTGTGATGTAGGATGGATTGTTTGGCACGCGGATGTCCATGCATGCTGGTGTACACTACCCCACGCCAATGTATTTTCCGTGTATGTTGCAAACACAACCTTCATCTAAAAGAACCATGCGACATCACCCAAGGGTGCTCTTTTCAAACAAATGTGCTGCTGTAACCGGTTACGAGGGCAAGCTATCCATGGTATTTACAAAATATCTCTTTATGGCGATGAACCATAGCTTTGGGTAATCCACCCTGCTGTTAGAAAATAACAACAACTCCTCATTGTTTTCATAGGTTGTGCATCAGAAACATCCTTGTAGCATTAGTTAGAGTTCATAGTCCCCTCCCTCATGGTTGGAATGGATCACAAAGCTGCCAAAACTGCCAAAGTAATGAGCAGCCAGGAAAGAGCAGCTTTGTGGTTGTCTGTCGTTCTGGCTTGCCTCAAATCAAAGATTGCAGATGCTGCCTCTTCATAAATAATTTCTGCATAATGTTTCATTATATTAGCTTCTGCATTTTTGTGTCAGCGATGTGTTGTTTTTCCCCCCTTTATTTTAAAAGCCTTGCGTAGTTCAAATGCACTCATTTTGACGTTGTGATGCAGCCGTACAGTATGCTTTTGCCTGAACTATCATTCGGTGAATGTCCTCAGCTTCTATTGAATGACTGTGAAAAAGTGGCCCTCTGTAAGATATTGCTGCTGATACTATTTATTGTTGAAACAGGAGTTGTCTGTGTCTGCTCAATGCAGGTGACTGGACGTGAAAGCCTGAAGGAAAGAGCATTGAAACCCGTCAAAATAGCAGAAAGTGATGCTGATGTAAGTGAACTCAACTCCCACAGAATCCCTACAGAGACTGATAAACTGATAAACAAGTGCTTTATCTTGCCTGCTTCTTCACTTTAAGAATATTCTTTTTCACACACAAGTCACTACAGAGAGACTGTTGTAGTGTGTGTGTGTGTGTGTGGGTGTGGGTGTGGGTGTGTGTGTGGGTGTGTGTGCGTATATGTGTGTGGGTGTTGGTGTGTTTGTGGATGTGAGGTTGGGTGTGTGTGTTCTTTAGTTTTGGTAAACAGAGGATGAAGAGGTATGGGTGTGTGTGCATACACATGGTTACACTGTGGGGACATTTCTCCTCGCTGCACAGTGAGGACCTTGTTGGCCGACCACATCTTTTACTTCAAGCACTGCAATTTAAAGGGAAAAATACATGTAATGGGACTTTTAGATGTCTGGCTGTTAAATTTTTCAGTTTGATTTGCCCGGGTTTGCTCCTCTTCGTCTTTGTTTTGTGCTAAATAGAAGGTAAATAACATGGATGGCCTGTCTTTTCATCATTAGCATTGTTCTGCTTTAACAATTTATACAAAATTTTGCGTGAAATTGTTGGAACAATGAATATTTCATGCAATTAAAAACAACAATATAAGGCAGCAAAATAAAAACAGCTTAATTATTAATTGAACAGAATGATAAATAGAGCTGGAAAAAAATATGCACTCCGGAAAACACTGCAAGCCTGGCAGTTGTGTTGTTTTCATAAACACATAACCCATTTCTGGGAAAACAAATATGCCACCCTCAATCAGAATGGCTTTCTAAAAAAAATAAGAATGAATTAGAAAATATGGATTTTTGATTATGATTACTCATAATGGGCATCCTCACCAGCCCGGCTAGTCGGGCGTATAGCTTCTCTTTGATATCTCCCAGTGCGCAGACGAGAGCTGCAACTCCTCAGGGCATTTCACGTAGATGAGCCATATTGACATATGGACACCCAGAAGTCTGCAGTCGGGGATCAATTCGTCTTGTTATTAGAGCACAGTTGACAGAAGTAGGAGAAGGAGGCCAAATGCTGAATCTCCTCAGACACTACCAGCTAGCTCAGAAGAAAGCCTCTGAACAACAGCCTAGTTTTTGTTTAATTAGACAGTACTGTTGTGTGTCTGTTTTGTGTTTTCTTTAATCAGAGAGTGTAGACTGTTTTGCTTAACACGTCTTGTGTTTTATTATATAAGAATGAAGACTTGTGTGTGTTTTATTTAATCAGACGGTAGGCTTGTTTGTGTCTCTGAATTGTGTTTTATTTGACCAGAGTATATTGGGAATGTATTTGTCCTCTAGGTGAAACTGAGTAGGCTGTGTGAGCAGGACAAGATCCTTCAGGAACTAGAAGCAACGATACGCGCTTTGAAGGAAGACAAGGTTTGTGCAGGGACTTTATGTTGATTGCGTAGATTTGTTTACAGCACTTATAAATGATAACCCATTTTTTCTGTTGTCTTCTAACTGCTGTGAGGTTGTTGTGCATGTTGTTTGGTTGTTGTGATGTTATGAGTGTGTGGTGATGTTGTGAATGCTGAAGTGTTGTGAATGTTTGACGGTGGTTATGAATGTTTAAGTGTTGTTGTGAACGTTGTAGTGAACGTGGTCTGATGAGGTTGTGGGACTACCGGTCACTGATGTCGTCTCCTGAGCAGGACAAGTTGGAGTCGGTGCTGGACATCTCCCACCAGCAGATGGAGCAGTATCAGGACCAGCCAGCCCACGCTGAGAAGATCGCCTACCAGCAGAGGTTACTGCAGGAGGACGTGGTGCACATCCGCGCCGACATCTCCCAGGTGTCCACGGTAGGACGTCCCACCCTCCACCCGGTTAAACATGTCCTTCAAGGAGACGCCCCGCACGACCCCACCAGGTCAACCTGTCCTTCAAGGCGAAGTCCAAACGCCTCCACCCAACACTCGCTCACAAACCTTTCCGAACTCAGACATAGTAAATGAGAAAAGTAGACACAAAAGAAGATATGGTAAATGTCATAAATCTCTATTTGTTTATTTGAAAAAGAAAAGGCTAATTTGAGAAGAAAATCTCCACGAGCATCCTGGCAGAGATAAGCAGCAGAAGTGCATTACGGTCGTCTAACAGACAGACCATATATGGCAATATACCCCAAAAGACTAAACTAAACAAATAACATTAAGCAGGAGTCCTCCATCATTCAGCTGTGCATTAGAAAGGGAGACATGTGGCATGTTGCTGCGGTGTGTTCTGCAGGAGATGGAGAACGCCTGGGGGGAGTACAGCCGTCTGGAGGGCGATGTGGACTGGCTCCGCTCAGCCTTGCAGGCCCAGATGAACCGCAATGACATCTCTCAGGTCTGGGGCTGGAAAACACTGACACACACACACACACACATACACACAAGAGAGACACACACACAAGGTCTGTGGCTGGAAAACATTGATCCACACTGAACCCAGATATACATACACACGCACATGTGCATGCAAAGACACAGACACACACACACACACACACACACACACACCAAATGCTTACCTTACCTGCCTATGTGTGTTTGTAACTTGATTGGAGCATGTGTTTGTGAATGTTTGTGTGCATGCGTGTGTGTGTTTGTGTGCGTACGCGCATGTGCGTGCGTGTGTATGTGTTTTTTGTGTCTTCATCCGTACCTGACCATCTCTTTTCCCTTATCCATGCCCTCGTCCACGGCCTCTGCCGTCCTCGACCGAGCAGCAGGAGAAGGCTGAGCTGAGGAAGGAGCTCTGGAGGATGGAAGACGTGATGGCGGGCCTGAGCTCCAGCAAGGCCAACTACAAGGTCACCCTCTCCTCTGTGACCAACCCAGGTGAGAGGAGTGCAGTGTCCGCCAACCCGACCCACACGCACTGGGACCCACAGAGAGGTAGAGACACTCATCTGGAGCTCGTCGTGTTGTTATTTACTGAGTCACGTCTTAAGGGGCCCTATTATACCACCACCTTTTCCTGTGCCTTAGTGACATCACAAGTGGGAGTGCCCACCTTGATGTATGATGGATAGATGTGCAGCATTCGCTATATTCCACTGGTTAGGCTAGGTCGACTGATCCATTCAGCGTACATCTAGACGGACACACCCTCTTTTGATGTCACTGAGGCACAGGAAGAGGCAGTTTTTCAAACGGCATGTAACGACTAATCAAACTCACACCTGGTGGTATAATAGCCCTTTAAGACGATTTATTCTGTCATTCTTGATGTTTGGAAACTAAACAAGACTCTAATCTGAATCTGAATGAATGAAACACCGGTTAAACCACGCGTTCTAACTGTTTGCTGTATGCAAGGTGCCATGCAAATTCAAAGGAAGTGCCGTCCATTCAAACGATACACTTGGGTCCCAGGCCTTGAGAGGCTCCTCACGTGGGGATAAAAAGCTAAAAAGGAAAAACATGAAAATGGTTTGTATGTCTGTGTACACATCACTCCCCAGAGAGGAAATTTGTGCCTTCCGTTTCGGCGTCAGCAGTGCCTTCTGGGTGTGGTAGTCCGTCCGCTGTGGAGATGAGGCAACAGCAGCAACAACAACATAGCCCCCACCTCAGTCCCACGAGCCCAAGCCCCAGACCCGGGCAACAGCCCCTGCTTCACCCCACCGCGCCCATCTCCACCAGGCTAATATGGGTAAGTTACAGGAAGCCAGGTTAGAGGAATGGGTAGCGTCAATATCTATCTATCTATCTAACTCATAGTTGATATGAATAGGTAAGATACAATCGCATAAACCTGAACAGGAAATGTATGCTTGTACACAGTCAACACTCTAAACGGTTCACCGTTAAAATGTGAAATGTTTGGAATCTAAATGGGTAACGAGTGTACCCAAAAAGTACATTTAGTTGATGCAATATATAGATTGAAATCATTTATGGAAACTTTTCACAAAGGCAGGTCGTAGGAAACACAGAACTGAACACAGAAGCTCCTAGCAATCATTCCATTTTATTCTACTTTATTTAACAATGCTTGAGTCTGATTGGCTGGGAGGGGTGCATTAATCCGGCATATTGCCCGCTGACTTGTTGGTTCTACTTGCTGCTGACTGAGCACAGTAGATCAATACGCCGCTTGTATCGTTTTCTATCACATACATTTCAAACATGAGGTCCATTGTAAAAAGAAATCAGGTATAGAAATCAAAATAAACCTTGTTTAAAAAAGTTTCTAAAATGTGTCGGAAATCTATCAGAGGGTCAGTCGATACATAATTTTGCAAGCGAGACACAATGTAACAACTACGTTATTAAACTAGTGATCAGTTGCAGCCTTGTGTGGTTACTATAGAAACGAGTTACCTGAGCTAACGTTATTCACCGTAGTTCTAAAGGGAACTACTTTTCGAGGGAGATTAACTTAAACAGAGTATACATTTAATAAGCATGCAATACGAATAAGAAAAAGGCTAATTATTAAAGTATTTGAATTGTTTTATTATGTTGGCCGGCGAGAAGTAGAATAAACTGAATAATCAACTCAAGGCAGGATAATAAACAGTTTGAAATGCCCGGCTCGTGGAAGGTTACCGCAGCCTACCAGCCTCGAAGGCAGAATAGACCCTTTAACAGAGGTATCGTCGTAGAACCAATACAGGTGTTGCTCGTATCTCTGATTATGGGTCTGCCTCGTCTATGGTAGACTCAAACTAGTGAGGATCACACACATGGACCAAGAGCCCTGGTACATAAAGGCAGCACACCCATAATAAAGCATTATGAGGAACACCTGTTTTTGTCCTACGATGACACCCCTGTGAAGAGGGTCTATGGACCCTGATCGGTTACTTCCCTGGTCCGGTATTTTTACTGGCGCACTTTGGCACACCCTGATCGAAAAAACCTATCATTAATTTTAACAGTCACACCTGTGTGCCCTCCTATGACACTTAAATAAGGTGGTTCGACATTGTACAGACACTATACAATAACAATTAGAGTTGTTTTAAACACCTCATATCATTAATAATGACTGATGGTATTGATTGTTGCTGATTTATTGTTGTGAAATGTACAGAAATGTACGACTGAAATGCAACACGTAATTAATCCTGTGATGGAAAAGCAGGATGTACAGCAGAAATTGTTGCAGTGCAAATCAAGCCAGATAACAATTACACACAGATAACAACACGTTAAACAGCACTTCAAACAACAACGTCTACGGCTAGCTATTGGGTTTGGAGTCCAGTCGAATAAACAATACAACAAACTTCATATTTCCATGCATCAATGATTGAGCTTTTGACCTGGGCGGATGGTGGTGTGTGTGCAGGGTGAGGAAGATGCCCCACCCAGACCCCCCCTACCTCAGCTCTACAGTCCAGATGAGCACCCCCCTGCTGTGCCCCCGTTGCCCAGGGAGACCAACGTCATCAGACACACATCTGTACGAGGCCTCAAGAGACAGTCAGACGAACGCAAGAGAGACCGAGAGACCGGCCAGTTCACCAATGGAGACGGCAGGGTGTGTGTGTGTGTGTGTGTGTGTGTGTGTGTGTGTGTGTGTGTGTGTGTGTGTGCGTGTGCGCGCGCGCGCGCGTGTGTGTGTGTGTGTGTGTGTTTGGTGTGTGTGTGTGTTTGTTTGTTGTGCCTATCATGACCACCACCATAACTTCCTGTCCTGTGTCCTAGTTGGAGATTAGGTGCTTCCTCAGTGAGCCTGAGCTTCTGGGAATTGGAGGCAATAGCAGCCACATTGGGACTACAACATTAGCTCGAGACGGAGGTTACCAGACCTTACCTAGCAGAGGTAATAGGATTATGACTCCAATACATGTCCATTGATCACACATTTTTGTACTTTATTCATCAAGAATGGAGTTATCAGAACTCTCTGCTCACATTTGAAAATAATAATACAATATGCAAAAGCAGATCAAATATAAAAGTCATAATATAGACACAAAAACTGTCAGGAATAAACATATGAAATATTGAAAACCATTCATGGACATAAACACAGAAAATTAAGCCATGAGCTGTTGTTGTTTACTGGCTGTCCCCTCAGGAATGTCCGGCTCTTCTTCTATGGTGAATCAGTCCTCCAACATCTCTTCCTACGTGACCATCAGACGGGCGGCCTCTGCTGTAGGCTGGGCGGTAAGCTTTGGAACCATCATGGTCTACAGACCACTGGCATCCAATGAAAACACTGTATTACGTATACTAAGTCTTGCGATGAAGTGAATACAACTTACATTATACATTGTAACAACTGCTCTGCATATCAGCAACATGCAAATGCACTTTTAACTTCTGTTCCTAACTTTCTTCCAATATTTTGGTTAGGTGTGTTTTTTGGATAGTTTTTGGTCACTTTTTTAAGTAAACATTCATTCATTCAAGTCAATACAGAGGACTATTGTGACATTCTGACTCTGCGGCTCTGTATCCTGAATGAGGCATTCCAGTCTTCTATGGTTCTCTGTACGCCCTGTTTTTTCCTTCCCCACTAAATTTCCTTCTGTCATTTATTTTGAGTTCTTCCTTGACTGACGGCGTAGTGTGCATGACTGAACAGATTTGATTTAAATTGGATTTGTACTCAATATCGTCAAATGAGTTATGTCTGTAGCCCTCAATCAGAGCTTGAGTCTTAAATGTGTCTAAAATATTATTTTATTGTTTCTGGCTGGCTTTTTTAACTAAAGTTCTGTTATCTCTGCCCATAGTGCATGTTTTATAAACATTCCTTCTCTACTTGTGGGTTCTCTAGCCTAAAATTTACACCTCTCTCTTGCTTTCTCTTCCTCTCTCTCCCTGGCTCTCCCTCTCTCTCTCTCTCTCTCTCTCTCGCTCTCGCTCTATCTCTCTTCCTCTCACTCTCTCCACATCCCTCTCCATCACCCTCACTCTCTCCATCTCCATCTCTCTCTATCTTCCTCTCTCTCTTCCTCTCCCTATCTTTCGCTCTCTCTCCATCTTCCTCTTGATCTCCCTCTCTCTCTTCCTCTGTCTCTCTCTCCATCTCCCTCTCTCTCTCCATCTTCCTCTTTATCCATTTCCCTCCCCATCTCTCTCCATCTCCCTCTCTCACTCCCTCTTCTTCTCTCTCTCTCTCTCTCTCTCTCTCTCTCTCTCACTCTCCATCTCCCTCTCCCGCTCTCTTTCTCTATCTCCATTTCCCTCTCTCTTTTTACCTCTCCCCCTCTTTCTCCCCCCCTCCCTCTCTCTCTCTTCCTCTCCCCCTTTCTCACTCTCTCTTCATCTCCCTCTCCCTCTCCCGCTCTCTCTCTCTCTCCCCCCTACTGCTCTCCCACCCCCCGATCCCAGGAGAGACCAAAGAGTGCCTTGGAGCGTCTGTACTCCGGGGAGCCGGCGCTGCAGCAGCATCAGCAGCAGCTCCGGGGCAAGATGAGTGCCGACGAGCAGCTGGAGAGGATGAAGAGGCACCAGAAGGCGCTGGTCCGCCAGCGCAAACGCACCCTGAGTCATGGGGACGCGCGTGCACACGGGTCGGCGTCCCGCGCCGCCTCCTCCTCCTCGGCGTCCACGCAGCGGCCGCTCTCAGCGGACCTGGGCTCTGTACGTTACTAGCAGCTGGTATCACACACACACAAACAGACTGACAGACCACACTCCCCTCTCTCTCTTACGCTCGCTTACTCTCTCTCTCTCTTTCTCTCTCTCTCTCTCTCTCTCTCTCTCTCTCTCTCTCTCTCTCTCTCTCTCTCTCTCTCTCTCTCTCTCTCTCTCTCTCTCTCTCTCACGCTCTCGCTCTCGCTCTCGCTCTCGCTCGCTCTCGCTCTCGCTCTCGCTCTCTCTCTCTCTCTTACTCTCTCTCTTACTCTCTCTCTCTCTCTCTCTCTCTCTCTCTCTCTATCCCATGGATCACATCATGGACTTCATGGAGATCCCAGTTGCGTGCACCCCCAACTCCCGCTCATTATAATGGATCTCGCTTTTGAGTTACTTGTAAAACAACATTTTTCAGAAAGACCTATTGCAGAGTCGTTTGTTTGAGGATCTACAAGTAACGGTTGTCACACATGTGTTTTTTTAAGACCTATAGCACAGTTTAAAACGGAGAACTATCTGTTCATAATGTCGATATTATTCATAAAGTGCTACATTGATAAAATGAAAAAGCGATCAATGCAATGACATAACAGGAAACAGGTAACAAATTGCATGCAATAACACACTAACAAATGCATATAATATTCAAACTCAGTACACACATCTTCCAACATCATTCATGGAATGTCTTGATTTTTTCAATCCATATTCATTCTTTATGATTCTTACCTGTTAAAGTCATCGGTTGTTTTCTCTCATTGATCTTTCCACATCTCTGCCTCATTGCCTTTCTCTCTTACAGTATATTACAGTATGTGAGTCTTAGTGTAATGTTTTTACTCGAATATCACATCTTCAAATTAGTATTCCAGAGATGTTACTCCCCAGTCCCTCTGCCCTACTACCCATAGTGTGTATACTAACTATCTCTCTGAACTTGATAATACCGGTCTGCTTGATCAAAACCATCAAACCGTCTCTCCTGGCTTCACTGCCAACATACTTTTTGAAAGTTACTTCATTGTACAAGAGCATTAAGTTACCCGAGCAAGGCACACTGATGATATTGGTAAGGGATGTTTTAGTGAAGCCAGGAGAGATGCTCAGAATGATTGAGATGCTCATGAATCTTCCATGTCGGTATTGTCCCTTTAAAGTGTCAGTGAACCAACTGTTTCAAAAATCCAAAAGAATGGATTTATATGAAATCCCCTGACTTGGCTGCTCAGACAGGGCTTCGGCTTCTCCACGCACAGTGGTGTTATACTATAGGTGGTTCCGGGAAGCCTAACCCTCTCTCAGAGGCAACCGTCATAATCTCTGGCTGCCCAGAAGGAGCTTCGCACATCCACACACCGTGGGCGTTATACCATAAGTGTCCGAGAAGCTACATTTCCTCTCGGGGCCCGCAGTCTGACCAAGTTCAGAGTTGAATGTTCACAAATTGTTTGGCGAAGACTGGCAAAAACATGAGTTTCTCTCCTGTTTTCTCTAAATGCCTAAATTACGTCTTATTTCAGTAACAGTGAAAAAATTGCATAGATTACTATGTTGACGTTCATATAAGATGTATTACCATGTTTGAAACAAAAACAGTTTTGGGTTCACTTGCTTTTTAAGTTCAAGAATCTAAATCACTCTTTTTCTTTGGAACTGACTAGAGAGTGTGTGTGTGTGGGTGTTAGTGTCTGTGCGGGTGTTTTTTTTTGACTGTTTGTCGCTGTCTGTCTGTGTTTGTCTTTAACTCTTGCTTTTGTTCCATATGTTCAAATCAAGATTTACTTAACTTATCTTTCCACTGACAAAAGCATTAACTTACACATTCAAATACATAACTCATAATTGTTACGGTGTATGTGCCATTTGATAAGGATAATAACTGACTTAAGGACTCTGTGTACTTGGGTTTATTTGCATACCAACCATGACTTTCTAATCTTTGTACAAGGAAAGCAATAACATTATTGGTAAAACAGTATATTTAGATGTACTAATGTTAGTGAAATCCTATTTGTATCAAATAACAGAGAGATTTCACTGTTAAGAACCCAATCACTTTTTCATGTAGAAGTTTGCAAATAAGAAATAAATTCTTGTCTAATAAACACATATTGCCATGTATTTTTTTCTTTCCCTCATCACGTTTGTTTACAGAATACAGAAACCCCTAGAGTGTTTTAGTAACTTTGTCGAGTCAGCACAAGAAGTCAAAAGTGTATCCATAGGGCTTGTTGATGTAGGGAGAGCACTACCCCATTCGTTCCTGTTGTTGTTGTTGTTGTAGTTGTTGTTGCTGTTGCTGTCTTTCTTATTCACGTGTTGTTCTTGTCTTTTCTGTCACTACTGCACCAGAAGGACTTACAGCATGCTGTGATGTTGGAACTTTCATGCATGACTTTCATGCATGGTCTCTTTTTCTATTTACGCACTCTCACTCACACACACACTCAAACGCACACGCACACACACGGCTTTGCAACCTACAGGGTGATATATTTCTGCAATATTTCTACATGGAGTTATGTGTGTGAAGGCAAGTGCACAAAAAACACCTATTCTAAACATATTTTGTGTAATCGTCTTATCGCCAATGGTTTCATAGACGTTGTATTTCCCTTGTTGTTTGTATTGTTTTTACGTGTGTGTGTGTGTGTGTGTGTGTGTGTGTGTGTATGTATGTTTTTTATGTGTGTGTGTTTTGTGTGTGTGTGTGTGTGTGTGTGTGTGTGTGTGTGTGTGTGTGTGTGTGTGTGTGTGTGTGTGTGTGTGTGTGTGTGTGTGTGTGTGTGTGTGTGTGTGTGTGTGAGTCCAGTGGAGGAGAGAGCAGGAGTTTGACCTGCAGCTGCTGGAGCGGGCGGTGCAGGGCGAGGAGGCGCGCGGCGAGGAGGCGCGCGGCGAGGAGGCGCGCGGCGAGGAGGAGTGGGAGCCCGAGCGGCGCAGCGTCCAGGGAGAGGAGGGACGCCCTGAGGAGCACCAGGAGAGACCCCGCTCCCGGTCCGACGAGTGGCTGACCTTCAGGGCCCCCGAGCCCCTAGCCACAGCCGGCACACCCCCCCACCGGCTGGAGCCCCTGGAGTACGACCTGGACCTCAGCAAAGAGGTACAGCGGGAACAGTACCGGGAACAATCCATCGCAATAAACCCTCCACTGAGACCACACGGGAAAGATATAAAGGGCAGTGGAAGGCGATGGTTGGGGGCGGACGGGGATTTCCACCACACTCACTGTGTAATGGTGCTTGCACACTGCCCAAACAAACAACCACACCTGTTTGATAACCACCACACTCACTACGTAAAGGAGCGTGTCCACTGTCCCATCAAAACACCAACACCTACTACGGCATATTGGACCAATGTTGGAGCGATGATGATGATGATGATGACGTTGAGGATTAGGTTGAGGATGACGATTGTTCCCTCATTTCCCCCAACACGTCCATGCTTTAACTCGTCTTTGATGTGTGTAATGTCCTATAGCACACAATTCCATTCTGGACGAATAAAGGCCGGTACAGTTTGATGCCACATTTAGAAGTCTATTATGGGCTACGTATTTTGATGGATGTGTTTGTGTCGTCACACAGCTATCCACGCCCCAGAAGGTGTTGATCCCTGAGCGCTATGTCGACTCTGAGCCGGAGGAGACTCTAAGTCCCCAGGAGGTGGAGGAGCGTCATCGCAAGGTGGAGCGCATCAAAAGCATCCTTGCTAAGTCCAGGTAAACAACAACAACAACAACCTGAAAATGAGTGAATAATAAATGAATGAATTTATTGAATGAATAAAATAAGCTTAGATCAGATCTTCTGTGATCTTCTTGGGGTCATTTAGCATTTGTGTTTGTGACGATTGTTTATATGAGATGCCAAATCGCTAGAAACCTCAGATTCCCCCTTAACTGTTTGTCTCCATTATTATCTAACCTCTTTAGAATAGGAGAATCTATAGAAGAACATCATGCAGTCATAGCACTTCCTACTTAGTTCTTAATATAATGGAGGAAACACCTTCAGATTCAGTCAATATTTTGTATTCAAACGATTGTTTTTGAGTTTGAAAACATGATGTAGTTATTCAGCATGTCTCTCCACAAAAACACTTTGTAACTGAGAACTTGGAAATTTCGCCATTAAAAAAATGCACAAAATGGTAAAAAATAAATTGTTCAAATCTAAAATAATGTACAGATATGTATCCAGCTGTTCTAAAAATCGAAAAAAAATAAATTATATTAGTTTTTTGATCGTTTGAGGCTAAAATCTAAATCTATATCGAAATTTGATTAATCGCCCAGCCCTAGGTTAAAGCTAGGATAGGCAACTCTGGATAAACCAGCCTGAGTAAGCTAGATAGTACCCCAAAACAATAGAACTCTCTAGCCTTTACAAAGACTCCGGTCATCACAATGAGTGCACAGTGTACGCAAACGCAGCCGGATAAGTGGATAGGCCAAGTAGACCAGCCATCCGGTCATTTGATTCAGACCGAGTGCAATGATTGCCTGGGCTTCTAACAGGCCTGCCACTGATAACGGATTTATTTCGATTTTTCTCTCAGAGCATTGGATTAACTGAATACGGTTGTTTTGTAAAGAAATCTTGAACAAATCAAACAAAAAACAATGTATTCGGAAATATATTGCCTCACTACCTTTAAAAAACTAAACCTAACCATCCCTTGAATGTGGGACTGAGAATGTAGCAGCAGTGATCCCACCAGACTTGGTTTTGTCTTTTCATTTTCAGTGTGCAGAATCTGGCGCTGGCCGTGGCCATGGATAAGAAGCCCGAGGTAGGGGGTCTCGGGGGTCTGGACTCGGCCCTGCAGGAGCAGGAGAGGATCATCACCATGTCGTATGCACTGGCTTCCGAGGCGTCGCTTAAGAGCAAACAGGTCACAGGTACGTCCGCTCGTCTGTTCAACCACCTGCTCCAGCTCACTTCTCAAAGACTCCTTGTCTTTAGTGAGGTTTCTTCTTCCTGACATGCCCATTGTTTGCCTTGAAAGACCTTCGGTTACGATGATAATGTGTCTTGAAAAAAGAAAGTGGTAATGACTACAGATTGGATCAGTAAAACTCTCCAGGCAATGAATTGATATTCTTTGGTTGCGGAAAAAGAAAACTATAAAGTGGGGAAGCAGTCTTTCAAGAATCAGTGACGGTGTAAAGATGAGAGGGAGAAGGTGCAGAGCCAAGCAAACAGGGTCCTTATCCCCTAATAACTGAACATTATTCCTTGTTAGCGGAAAACCGTCTGAACTAAGACGTGTCTAATTGTGCACCATGTTGGAATCTTTGAGACGGTGGGAGGGATCTCTTGATGAGGCCATTTTGTGTGCTGATCAATGATCCAGTCCAACTAGGGCCAGGACTCTCCCTCATGCATCCCGTATAGCTGGCTCTTTGAACATTGCTCTGAACCTGCATAAAAGACACTCAGCCCCACTTTTCATCTATCTCGTAGGCTCGCAGCCGAGCGGGCTAGTTCATTTTTATAGGAGAAGCAGGAGTTGGAGTATCTTCAGACGAGTCTCTGTTTCATTCTTTTTCTCTCTCTTTCTCTCTTACCCTCACACACACACACACAGACGCGCACACACATAGACACTTACGCACGCACACATCACTGGAGTGTCACGCACAGTATCGCTCAAGCCGTAAGCATGTGAAGGAGCTTTAATATGCACAGTGAAGCAAAGTCAACAATTATAACATTATTTCCAGCGTAGAGAAATGTCAGAGAATATAACTTGTGGCATCTTGTCAGCGGAGTCTGACTCAATGATGTTTCTTTCCCTTTGGTGTAAGAGTAAGGTATGCGGGTGCCCTTTCAAGTCTCTGAATTAAAAAGAAGATTCTTTTCCAAGGGATTATGCATGAGAGACTTCAATAATTACAAGCATTTCGGGTGCAAGTAAGAGGTATATTATTATATGGTAGATAATAATACTTATCTTTCGTAAGAAGAAAAATCTGTATTTTATCTGTACAATTCTGAGAAGAATCTTGTGTTTGATGTTGCACCAGACTCTCCCCGTTGGTTTTTTTATCCCAATTTATAAATAAAAAAATAAAAAAAGGTTTCCTCATACCAAATCAACAGCTACCAGGAGGGATTTTTTTGTAGTAAGAAATCATGTTATCGAGCATCTAGACTGAATACCTTAATACTGGATTAAATCAATGGTTATCATCGGATGGTGCATACAACAATGGATCATTGTCGTGAGATCACTGAAGCTGTGCTGTGTTCCCTGCAAATTAAACTATTTACAATAAGAAAAAAAAAATGTCTCTTTATAAAAAGATATACTGAATCACATTTAAAAAAAATGATTTTTATTTGAAATGAATGAAGTTGGTTATTTCTTTGTGTGAAAGCAGCTTTTATTTTATATTTTTAAATATAGAAATACAATAAGAGCTTACGTTCATGGGTGGATATTTGTCACAAATAACGATAATGATGTACCCTCTTCATCGCTCGTTTATATCATCATTATTATAAGTGGCACTGTCATCACTATGGTTATTTTCTTACTACATAATCACTACGAGTACAACGTTACAATCATGTGTGTGTATTGTATTACAGGGCCTGGAAGCACCTGGGTAGTGTATCTCTGATGATCACCTTAACGTCTAACACGTCCCATCTGTGTCTCTCCTTTTACCCCCTTCTCTCTGCTCCTCTGTAGTCCCGCAGCCGGCTAACCACCCACCTCCTCCGCCTCCTCCTCCTCTTCCCCCTCTCGCTCCTCCCGCTCCTCCCGTATCTCAGGCGCCTCCCCCACCGTTAAGCAACGGCATTCACTACACGTTTGTCTAATCAGAGAACTCCAAAGTAAGGCCTGACCGCATGGCGACGCTGACTGCTAATGGCTGGCGCGGGGCCTCCAACTCTTTCTCCCCAGCGCCGCCGCCGCCTCGCTCCCTCTGCTTCTGTTCCTCACCCTGCATCTGCATGCCCCGCTGCTGTGCCGTCACGCTGTAAACAACTCACAACGTCATCTAGGTTAGGTAGCAGCCCCATGCCGTCTCACTGTAATCAACAACCAGACAGCCTCTCTCAACCCCCGCACTGATAATTGTTTACAATTTGTTTTGTGTTATTTATCTCGTTTTTTTTTTTTCCCTCTGTTTCCTTTTTGTTTCGCTCTGCCAAAATATTTATGGACGTTTGAGACGGGAATGAAACAAACACGGCGCGGCGTGGCGTTATTGTGTGTAATTAACAAAAGGAGTGAGACACCTTTTGATTTCACACCTTGACAGCTCCCTTGTCGGCACAGCTGCATTCCACAACACTAATTAGCCCACCATCTGTAACCTGACGCCAACCAGACAATAAAAAGACATTTGCCGCCGTTACAGTATACACAGACACACACACACACACACACACACACACACACACACACACACACACACACACACACACACACACACACACACACACACACACACACACACACACACACACGCGCACGCACAAAAAAACAGACAAACACACACACATATATTCAGGGCCCTGCCTTTACAGTACACACACACACATTCAGGGACACGCTATTCCAGTTCACACACAGATACACGCTGTTACAGTTTACACAAACACACACACACACTCACTCAAACACACCCACACAAATACAGTGCAGTGTCTCAACATTCATTATATTGAACACATGCAGACAAGAATGCTCATTTATGCTGCATTTCAAGCGCTGCCGCACAATAGCTAGACTTTCTGTAACTCCTCACCATTTACAGGCAAACCTTTATAGAAAGATTTCAGGCTAAGTGCCAAACAAGTTAGTGCCTCTTGAATTGGTAGCTTTCATCCCTGACTTTTTATTTCAACATCGTTGCATGATCTGGTTTGGTTGATGCTTGATTTCCTAAAGTCATTTCCAGTCCAGCTTTTAGAGGTCGACCAAAATGTGCAGTTGGTTTTAAAATGACTCTTGGTGGTATGACACAGTTCTGTGTAAACAGGTCAACAACAACATCTGGTGTCCACAGAAATGGAGAAACAAACGTAGTCACTGTGATATAAACCAACGTAACAAATGGCTATTAATGTCAAAGTTAATTCGAAAATATGAAGTAAACTTGAACAGACCTCAAAAAAAACAAAGATTTATACTATGAAAGTTGTGAACATATTGAGCTTTATACAGTACAATGTTTGTGGACAGAGTAATGCTGAAACTCTTAAGTTGTTCACTTTAGTGCAAACAGAAATGGGGGAAAGTCTTCAATGTGTGTCTTCATTCATTCCCTTATGTATTTATTTTATTTGAGTTGATTTGGCAATTCTGGTTACATTTTCAGTTGACAAAATCTAAGTGCATGATCACCATAACACTGTATAAACATTGACAGTAGCATTTCCATACCTCATCGAATAAATGTGTCGGACTGCAGTGTTACACAGTGAATGCATTTCAACCAATATTTAAACATTATATATTCCTTGTTGATCACATGGACAAACTAATACACATGCACACAAACACACGTGTATGCATGCATGCACCCACAGACAAACACACAGACGTTCCTTCTTGTTTAGGTAGACTTGAATGGAAAGTTAGAATTAATTTTTTCTTACTCTTATTCTCTTATTCTTTTTCTCCCGTAGCTCACGCTGTTTCTCGACAATGAGGTGCTATTCCAACCCGGGAGTCATGAAGGAAATAGCATTTGTTTTGCTTGATTGGGACAGTTGCATTGGTACATAGTAGAAGACAAGTAGAAACCATTTAACCTGCGCGCTGTGGCTTAAGACGGCATCCAGCATTTCAGCTCAGCAGCTGAAATGTCGCTCCCCCACGTCGCTCCCCCAGAAGTTTCAAAAAAGAGACTTGGAACACCACAAGGCTGCTGTTTCATTCTGCGAAACAGTGAGGTGTCAAAACTAATGTTAATAACTCATAACTATTTTCTACATGTTTTTGCACTTTGACCTGTACATGATACAATCGAGAACAGTTCAAATGGATATTTTCGAGATAAGAAAATGAAACACTTTTACTTGCGATGTTATATCAGATTGGAACCTTTTATTTTCAGACATGGAATGCGTGAGATACCATCTTATAGAATGTAAATATAAGGTACAAATGTATAATGCGGATAGTATTTTTTTCAAAACTACGATGACGTTCTTACTCCAAATCACTTGAAAATATATGATGTGTGTCCACACTGCCAGTCTCTTATTAGCTTGCCAAAATGAACTTTTATTTTTGCTTACATCAGAATGAAAATAGCCTTTAACACATTTTCGTCTGAGAGAAAGTGTTTGCACAATGGGAATTTATATAAAAAATGTGAATATTATTAAATATATTAACACTATTAAATCACCAGACCTTTTATTTTCAACATTCACATGTATTGATTTTTGCAATTTAGTTCATAAGGCAATAAAGACTTTTCTACAAAAAAGTTGACTGTTGACTCTTCACTGAACAAATATGACCAGTGTGAAACCTGTTTATACCCTTCCAGCTTCTGCATGGGAAAAAACGATTGCCCGTTCATTGTAAATTAAGCAGTTTCAGATAGTGATGTTTGAGAAAAGGATATAGGACTGTATATGTAACATTTAGCTTATATATATATATATATATATATATATATATATATATATATATATATATATATATATATATATATATATTTGGAAGCATATTTGGTTTATATTTAAAATATATATATAGGATACTGTCATTTCACTTTTGGCAAAACCGACTTCATACATAAATTGACCAACCATGCAAGGCAACAGTCCAGGTAAACAACAAAAACCTGAAAATGAGTGAATTAATGAATTTATTGAAAAAATAAAATAGAACATAGATCAAGCTTAGATCAGTGGTTGTCTTCTGTGAAGGGCCTGTGACTCCATCTTTAGGTCCTTAGATTAAACTTCCATCTGCTTCCAACAACCTCAAAATGTTTGTTACCACCTCGTCTGGAGTAGATAGGGTTAGGTGTTTGCCCTGGGACACCTTGACACTGCTAGGAGGTGCTTGGGATGCAAGTCTATCCGCTCTACCTCCTGAGCTAAGTCGACCCAAATGTTCTTGTTTAAATGTAAACATATTTTATTTTGAAAATACTTGCTTGCACTTTATAAAGTATAAATTATACACTTTATACTTTAATATTTATACTACTTTGTTTGATTAATTTCATGTATGCCTGACTGCCCACTTAATTAGGATTCCTACTTGCCTGCTGGCTTACCACCTGCCTAGCTCCCTACCTACCAGCCTGCATGCTTGTCTACCTGTCAGTAAATATATACATTGATATATAGATTGTACTCGATAGCTTGCTAACATGTTCTTTATATGAACTGACAATTATAAAGTTAATGAAGTCTGGCATAAAAAAAACACACATTTGTAAAGCCCATTATATATTATTGATGAATGGAACATATCTTCATTCTGGCCATGTACAAAAGGAAAAGTACAAAATGCACACTCATCATAGCTGGCGGATTCTCTTTGAACGCCACATTGATTGCTTTGACCTATTAAACTTCATTCTATTATTTGAAAAGCCAATGCCGTGCTCCAAGGAGGTGAACTTTCAATTCAAAACAGTCTTTTTGAAATGTTACTTAAGTTCAAAGCTTTTCCTATCTGAAAGGGCATTTTTAATTCTGTGTCTACATTTTCCAACCAAGAAGGTATAGACATTAATACCTCTGGAGTCTGTAGCAAAGAATTCATATCTTTAAATCATGAACTATGTCTCCATTGCAATTGTAAAAGAAAGCTCCCTAGACTACATGGTATTGAACTTGTGAATCAAAATAGGGATTACAATTTTTTTTGCACCGAGGTTCAACACAATCCACGTACTCAGTGGATTTCCACTGATACAAACTGACTTAAGGAGTTTGAGGGGTACTAAAAAAACAACCCCCAGATTGTTTAGTCCCGCTCACTCCCGGTGTGTGATGATGCTTCTTAGTTATTGGACATGTGTTGCCTCTAACTTATTTCACTTAGAGTGGGCTGTGCCCTTCCCAAGTGGGCTAATATCTCTTTAATTGAAGAGTAATTACCTTCCTTCATGTGCGGCGCTTTGAAGACACCTGAGAGCGGATGCACCTCCCTCAGTGCCCACCGTAGGAGCCTCCATCCATTCTCCGGGATGGAGTCCGGCCCCCGCGGTGCCTGAACAACACCCATCGCATCCTCTCTTCTGCTTATTTTGCAATAAAAGTGGGATGTTTTTCCACTCCTCCTGCAAAAAAAAAAGAAGAAGAAATTCCACCCAAGACTCTCCGCTGAGGATTGTGGCATTTCCATGAATTGACGTTTGGCTGTTTTGGCTGGCGCATCGTGTACATTTGTGATTCTAGGATCTGGACTTCAAAGGGAATGAAAGAGGGCCTATTATGCTAATTGGGTCCTGTTCTGTTAAATGCAATCAAGGCCTCATACATTAATCCTTGACTAAATACTCACTGGCTTCGCTTTGCTTCTGGAGATTCACACCAACACACTCCTCCTTAGAAAGCATCGTTAACATTAAATCGTTTGTAGGAAGTGAAAACATATATACATATAAATATCTCACTTTAATAGCGATCGTGCACGTTTTTTTGTTGACTTTGATGTTAATGCTGTCAGATGTTTACTAGCTCCAGGACAAGGAGGACCAATGGAACGCTTTAGTGAGTGAGAGCTCTGACCCCTCTGCCCTTATGGCTAATGGCTCTGTGTTGTTCACAACACTGTGCACTGAATGTACCCAGAGAACATACACAAGACTCCTTTTCCAAGAAGAGTGAGAAAGGAAAAATAGTGCCTCCATTTCCCAAGATGCTATTTTCCATTGCATCAATGAAACAGTGAATTTCTATGAATGTCTGATGACCAGACTACAGTGAACACACAATGGTACACACCTCTGTACACTGTGGGGGAATGGAGAATGCAGTCCGCTTTTACAATGGTACAACTTAGGAATCCAATACAAAAGGCACTTTGATTTATAGACGGTATGTTATGCTGTTTTATTATCTCAAGCGCAACAAATGGTACATTTTTTGAAGGCCTTAGAAATGGGATGCTGAATAGCTGAATAATTGAAGAGCTCAGAATCACTGAATATTCTTCCCAGTATGTCGGCATACTATAAAAAGAATAGGGAATAAAGCTGCATTATACTGTGTACTGAGTAATGTGGTGCATTGAACCAAACTATGCACGTTCCTAAAACAATATGTTGGAAATATCTCTAAGTTTTTAATCAAATTGCCCTTGTGTGTCAAATTTCTGTTGAAATATTTGATGGGATACAACAATCATGTTAAAGTCAGTGAGGGAAAAGAAATACATTTTGAGCAATTAATTGCATATTGTTTTGCATGAGACAATAAAGCAGTCCCTTTAACGGAAGCCTTTTTACAATACCTACAGCCAGCTGGGCACTTTGTACTTAAAAGCAATCGCTTTGTAAATTAACCAATGCCCCTGGGCCTCGAGCAAAGTCATTCATAAGTGATACAAAAATACGTCTTTCTTTACATACACAACTTGTACATGTAAAGATTTAGATAGATAATATTAACATAGTAAAATCTATTTTGAATTCCATTCATAATTTGAAATAAGGAGATTTTCCATAATTTTGACTGACCATTGAACACAATTACAACATGGGCGTCGACTGTAAACATATAATACATCATGATGCAAACTGCTTTATTAACATGCAATGCCTTTTTGAAGTTGACATTTTTTTATAATTTGGAACCAATATAAAATGTAATGGGGAATTCCTCATCAAATTAGTCAATAATCAATATACCTAACTGAACCTTTGAACAATGCAAGTTGCAGGCCCTATCTTACAGAAAGTAAAAGAACCTTGAAAATGTATGAACGTGAATCAAAGTAATAATAGTAGTAGTGGTAGTAGCGATTGTAGTACTAGTAGTAGGTGTAGAAGTAGTAGTTGTAGTGTTGAAACAGGCCGTCCATTAATGTCGCTGAAGCTATATAATTAGAATTGGCATGTTGCACTCCTTATTTCAACATGGTTAATCAGTGGTTCTCTGTTCACTTGAAAGGAAATATTAGATCCTGCTAAACTTTGATGAAATCCGGAGTTACAAGTGAGAGATTGGGGTCAGCTAATGAGAACAGAGCGTCCCACTTTGCAAGTCTGATGGTGGCGGAGACCATTTGCATGTATGCAAATAGTCTCGAAGTTAATCGCATAACTTGGCATTCATTAATGATTAAGTTATCTCATGTTGCCTCTCTGACTAAACAATGTTGAGATATTGAATGGGGAAGCAGTTGGGGGCCAAGCAGCAAATATGTTCTGCCTACTCACTGCCCTGGAGCAAGGCACTTAACCCCCGGCAGCAACAGCTCTCACCTCTCTAATGAAATGTGTGTGTAAGATTCCCAGTTGATGGACTGCACCATTTAAGGCAGACTGTATCACACTTTGGATGTGTTGTTCTTCAGAAATAAAGAACTAGACTAGGTTTTTGTTCTATTGATAAATCATAAAACAATAGAAAATAAAACAAGACAGAACAATTGAGTGCATAAGTATAATAAAATGTTAGATTGCTGGTTTCGCATATGCATGATATTATGAAGTACCAAGGAATCCCTTCTAAGGGTGGTCCAATTGTAAGAATAGTAAAAATAATATGGAATGGAAGTTGAGGGTACTAGGTTCATAAAGCTTTCACTTATATCTTAGTTCAGGAGACCTCCTGATCATCATAATCCCTAATATTCTAAACCCAAATCCAGATTGTAATTTTATTTTCCTCACATATAAGCTTTACTAGTAACAGACAGTAAACCCTAGCAGTGATTACATACAGTAAACCAGACAGTGGCACAGTTTTCATTTCTATATGGGTGGGACAAGTTTCAGAATTATACCTGGCATTTGGGGGGGTCTCCAAATAAAATGGAGAAAGCACCCCACTGCCCCATCGAAAAGCTTTTGGCTTCGCCCAAACCTGGTTAGCGTTAGGCTTACAATTTTGACGCATTTGAGATTGATCAAAACCACAGAACTATTGTTAAATTGTTTTGTATTGTGAATAGACCATTCAAGGCTTGGATTGGGAATTCTTTTTTTTTCTTATTACTATTGAATTGTTAGAATACAATCAAATTATACAATTCCATTGGACAATTCAAGGCCATCTCAACATGTCTCCCATGACTAATCTTTGACCTTTGAGTGTGGCCACAGACAGTCACTGAGCAGGAGAAGAACACATGTTAATTTAATGTAACAAAAATGTTGATTTTTTTTAATGCGCTATCCTTTTCAAATATTTATGGTCTAGACTTGGAGGATGATTTCCAGATGCATCAAAGACTCATCGCATATGCAAATATCCTGGAACTAACCAGACACAGTGTCCTATGGTTGTCCACATGACCCACGCTTGTGTAATTGACTTTTGGTGTGAGAATACAGAGTGGGATTTCCATTAGAGGTCTATTTTATATATAAGTGCTCGGAAGATGTGCAGATCGGGGGTCCCGTGTGTTAACTATTACATGTTGGGACTCTGATGCGGTCATGACTAATAGTTATACTGTATCCTCTGACTGCCATGACTTGATGGGGGTTTGTTAATCCAGAGATAAAGGAACACTTTCAATTTGAATAGACAGACCTATTTTATTATTTAAAAATCTTTCGTACAAAGCTCCAGTGCAGAAATATAGCCTAGACTTGAGAGGCAGGGTTGGAATATATATATATATATTTTTTCCCAATGCATCATTAAGATGACTGTAGAATAAGAGAGAAGGTAAGGCCTAGTTTTTATGTTTGAAAAAGTACATGACAATAATAGTCGAATAAAGATACAAATACCTTTATTGTCATTATTAATTTAAGGTCAAGTAAAGCTATTTTATTTTCCAAGAAACACATGTATTGAGTTTAGAACTAGGGGACACGCGCGTACACGCGCGTTGGACATTTCTGATAGTATTTCCCAAAGTCTCCAAAAGGTGGCGCATGAGACACATGCAACACGCGGATGGGTTCATTCCGCCACACAGGTAAAGGCTGAACTCCAACCAAAATCCAATATGGGTCATCAAATGCCCTTCCCTGCTTAAAGCTATCCCTCATTTCAGGGAGGTTCGTACCTCACCCCAAATATGTGAGATTCCAAAATTATAAAGGTAGTCTATTATAGAGGTGATTTATTTTCTATGATTTTAGTCTCGTTTTTCCACCAGGACTCATGTTTAAAGTATTGTTCGGGGATATGAGGTAATGTTTTGGCTCGTTGGTGAAAAGAAGATCTTTCTTTATTTCTTCTCATTTTAAAAATAATTGTTGTTGATGAATAAATTGTCTTGCGCAGTTTGTGTGTTTCTACACAAGAGTCATCGCAGAGTGTGATGTGCATCAGATGTGCGGACAATTCACTCTCTCCCTCTCCACTTTACTCCTCTAGCGCTCCTCGCTTCTCCTCCCCACCTTCCAGCATCATATGACTTCAGAGAACTCACTGAGTTCTTAAGCTATCTCCTCTCTTTGTAAGTAATATCCTGCTATATATGCTTGTATTTATATACTATTTGGGAAAGAAAGACTTTTAAAATTGTCGAACTGTGGGTTGTCAAAAAAATAGCATGTTTACCTGCTCTTATACTGTCCGTTCAGAAATTCGTTTAGAAATGCAGCGTTGTTTTTGCCAATGTGTTTCCCCTTCTTTAAAGGAAGGGTTATTGAAGATTTCGCGATTGACTTTTGAGCTAAGCCCAATTTAACCCGCGGATCAGCAAGGCATTAGGCTACACACACGTTTTTTTTTTTCTTCTTCTGATCATCGGAGTGCAACCTGTGGGTCACCTTTGTCGGCAGCCGGGTTTTTAACGTCATTTCAGAGTACAGAACAAACAAAGTATAGGCTATTCTAAAGCCCCACCAGTATTCCCTAAGCAGCTATAGGACTGTTCCTGTTTTGTTTGTGCAAATGTTTTGTTTACAGTCTAATAGCCTATTCACCTGTTCCGGCAGATAGAATTTCATGAATCATAATATAGTGGTCATAAGTCTATTGGTCAATTCATTCCCATGCTAAATATCATTTTTTTTTTCAATATAAAAAATAAAGGCTACGGTAGGGTCGATTTAAATCAATTTAATATATTGAATCAATGGGTTATTATAGCGAGTAGATGAACGATATTCAAATTGGAAAATCTTTTACAGTTTTCTAACATTACAGGGTGCGAAATGAAAAAAAAGGCCTTTTTATTCTAGAAAACAAATGCATTAAAATACATTTTTGAAACCTTCTAAATCGAGAAGGAGCTCTTTGCTTATAATTTAAGGAAGGAAATGTCGAATAATTTGAATAATATTTTGTTTGAACAAATCCTGTTTTGTTGTATCTCCTTAAAAACAAGACGACATACCTTCGTGGAAACTGAACCATATTGCCTGATGCGCAATAAAATATTTTCTGATGAATAAATTCCTAGGTCAAATGTGACATTCTCATATATATAAAATAAAATAAATTAACATCAAAATGAAAGCTATGTCCTTGCTCTTTTTGGTTTTCACACTCTCTTAAACTCAAGTGATGGAGCAAACTCTTATATTTGTAACACTGTCTTAAAATACATATAATGACAATAGTGTCTAGATCCTGAAATAACTTCACATCATAAACTTCATAACCTTCGTGTTGACTGACTGATTGACATCTAAGCACACTTAACCTAGCACGTCAATTGTGCGCGGCAACAAACGCCTCCACTGTCTTCAATGTAGTTCTGATCTCTCTCTCTCTCTCTCTCTCTCTCTCTCTCTCTCTCTCTCTCTCTCTCTCTCTCTCTCTCTCTCTCTCTCTCTCTCTCTCTCTCTCTCTCTCTCTCTCTCTCTCTCTCTCTCTCTCTCTCTCTCTCTCTCTCTCTCTCTCTCTCTCTCTCTCTCTCTCTCTCTCTCTCTCTCTCTCTCTCTCTCTCTCTCCATTTAGCTCTATCTCTCTCGCTCGCTCGCTCGCTTGCTCGCGCGCATCTCATGTGGGAGGGAGGGGGCAGAAGGGGGTGGGGGGGGAGTCCTGCCTCTTTGCCTTCCTCAGATCAATGCCTCGGCCACTCACTTTCTGATGTTGCACGACGGGAAATGCTTTGAATACTTGCGACATGGCTGCTCGCATTGATTGCCAAGATTGACAGCTCTAACCGTCGTCTTCTCTTGTCTTAGCCTAGCGAGAGGGATGAGATAAAGAACAGATAACAACAAAAGATAGTCGCAGTTTGACAGCTGAACTCCACGAGGAAGAGCGGGATACCCTTCTCGCGCTCCCGTGTAAACACACTTTAGTTTCCGCTCAACAGATAGCGCAGCTGAACCTTTTCCTGCAAAAGTAGTTTTTAAAACGGCGGGATAACGCAGAAGCAAGGACCTGCTTTCACCCCCCTCTTTTCCAACACACCAAGTCTTCAAGGTAAAGTGTCTCTCTCTCTCGGTTACTTTAACAACAGCTCCGTGTTTACCGGGAGTTCACTAGGGGCTAGCGTGGTGTCAGTGAATGCCTCCGTTGTTGAGCGCACTTGATGTCGGGGTGATTGGAGCGAAAGTAGAAGCCAGTTGTGAGAACTTAACAGGTGAGCCTACGACAGAATGTCAGATCTAAAAGGACATTTTTTATTATTTAGCGCGTCCGCTCTCACGGGAACAGGAGCAAACGCGACGCTCGAGCGGCGCAATTTAACTTTACATCTTTTATAGCCTACTCTTGGAACTCTTGTATAGCCTACCGTAATAAACCAAAGACGCGCCTACTCTTACTTTATTTAACGTGAACTTAGTAGTGATTGTGACGGGATGGGGGGGGGATGTCTGCAAAACAAAGTTGTGCGCTTAATGAATCCTCTGCGCACGGAACGAGAGGGCTATACTTTTGTACTGTAACTTCACTGCGTGACCCAACATGTCACATCCCGTGTCAGCTATGTTTTTTAAATAGCAATAGTTAACATTGCGGACATATTGTCATTACTTTATAAAACGTGTTGACAGCCTTTAATGTGCCCCCTGAGATGTCCATTGACTTTCCACGGTTGGTTGGGTACTTATTTGGGGTCCAAATGCGGTATTCATCTAGAGAGTGACGTTCATGTGCATTACCCTCTCCCTGGATGCCTCCAGAATAGGGGGTGGTTTTACCAGGATGTTTGAATCTTCCTTCAATTATTTGTATCGGTGTATCTGGTTGTATTTGCGTTAACCCCTGCTCGCGTCTTTTGCCGGACAAAGGAAGGGGGTACATTCTGGAAATGTCAGACCCGAGCACTTTTGTCCCCATTTAGCCGTAGGAATGTGCTCGTCCCCAACTTTCTCTGGAGGGTTAGGCGACTTGACCTTAGAAGAATGCGAGAGCGATAAATTAAACCCCAACAATCAAGACGCTTGTCAATGTAGTGAGGAGTCCATATGGACACCCGCATGTAGGATATCAGGCGAAGAACTTCGAAAAGTTTAATAGGCTATATCGTGCTTCAGGAGAGTCGCACATGCATAAAAATAGGCTTTAACAAACTAGTTGTCCTGAAACAGACCTGTTGTGGTTATACCAAACATATATATGTATATATATATATATATATATATATATATATATATATATATATATATATATATATATATATATATATATATATATATATATATATATATATATCAATTAAGAGGGATAATTTATGTTCCCTCGTCTAAACTTTTAAATGAACTTGTCTTCCGACACGGACGGTTCGCAGAGAGGTCTGCACAGAGGAAGACACAGCGAGCTCCACTTGTGTCTTGCGCAATAAACCCTATTCTTTTTTTGGTCTTCTATCATACACTGATAGGCCTAAAATTACAAAAAATAATTCATACGATGAAAACGATAATAAAATATTTAACATTAAAGTTGCGACAGAAGAATATCCTTTTTGACATTTTAATCAAAATAAAATGACAATAATTATACCAAATAATAATGATAATAATTATATAAATAATATAATCAGCAATGAACTTGGATGTAGGCCTAGGGGCTGACTATATCTGGGGAAAAAGTATGTTTATAAGCATCTAACAATTGTTTTTAAACCTCTGGCATGTTTAGACATCCTAATAAAATCTCCTAATTAGAGAGTAGGGCGTTTGTTAATAGCGTTTAATAACACGTCGTGTTACCCCCCCACACACACACGAACACGCGTACCCACACACATGCACACACACACACACACACACACACACACACACACACACACACACACACACACACACACACACACACACACACAATCACGCACGCACGCACACATAATCACGCACGCACGCGAACACACACGCACACACACACGCACACACGCACGCACAAACTCAACGGAGTGGGAAAACAATCCGCCGCTCGTTCGTATGTCGCAGTAAAGTTGATATCGTAATGGTATTTTGTTTTGAACAGTTGCTGTTAGCTGTGAGCGCAAGTTCCCTCATAAGGTAAGGTGGTACTGGAGACCGATGGAAGTCTAAATGGCACATGTATAATTAGACTGTCCATTCAGCACATTGTCCCGGCTGCTATACAGGGACGCTCGCCCTGTCCCGCTCTATAGGAGCGCGTCTCTGGCGGCGCAGCGCAGCACGCCACTGTTAAAGTAAGAGGGGGAAATTGGCAATTATGTCTATTGATGATGACCCGACTATTGATGACGCGACTGCACACGCTGTGACTTGCATGTTTCAAAGCCCGTTTGAGCAATCATTAATCAAAAAAATAAAAAATGTTTTGGTTTTTCCATCATTTCTTCGACCACTTTAGAGTTTAACTGAAAGTGTTTGAAGCGTTTGATCGCTATATATATATCATACACCCACTGCCGTCCTCGATTGAAACCCTGCTCATTTATTAGGGACATGTCGCTTTTAGCGACTCTCCACCTTTTCGTATTGAGGCTTCATGAATGAAAATGTAATCCTTACGTTTTTATTTTATATGCGCTGTGCTTTTTTGAGCTTAGCTCCGTGATTTTTTTTCCTATAGAGTGTTTGGATTAAGACAGTTACTTTACATCTGACCTAACAATTATTGTACCTCCTTTTTTTTTTTAGGATTCTCTGCAAGTGGATCTCGTGGTGACTTTTGCAGCTGAGCAAAGTTCCGGATTGGACCTGAATAGAGAGGCTTGCGGACGCATGTGCCAGTAAGTTCAAGTATTTATCATTACGCCTCATCTCGTTGACTGTGGTCAGACTCCGCTTGAGAAAATAACCAGCCACGTGTCCCCATTTACTGCGCTTATTATTTACAATTGTGAAATCAGTTGCGGTTTTTGAAGTGAGATGATTTTAGGTTTCCTTGTCAAATCACGCAGCGTAGCCTATAGGTATCCATTAAAACCCATCTAAACGTATACTTTTAAACGTAAAGGTATGCGTTTGCAATGAACCCCATAGTTTTCACTATGCCGATTCAATATTCTTTTCTGTCAAGAAAGATGATTAATAATTTTTCATGAAACAACACAAGATAGCCCACAAAAATTCTTTGAAATTTATTTGAAGGTTTAATCAAGGTCAGACTGCAGACGTGCATACAGATACATACAGATTTGTAGTAACTAAAGAAAAAATCATAAAGAGATTTGTTTGAATATTATTTTTTATATAGGCCTATATAGAACGTGAACGTTTTGATTTGTGCAGTGAAATACTTTTTTGTTCTGCTATAGTAAAACCTACAACAGAGGAGTGTGTTATGATATTCTTCTGGCTCTGAAAATGTATCTCACAGTTAGATATCATGTTGGACATTTATAAATATATTAAAAAAACATACTCAAAATAATTATTCTCATGAAAATAATTAGAATATTCTGAACCTACTACAAATATACCATGCTTCATATTATATATTTTCCGGAAAACGGTTGCAACGGTGTGTGTGGGTGTGGGTGTGGGTGTGTGTTTTTGTGTATGCTTTTGTAAGTGCCTTGTTGGGAATAGCGTATTGTCCCTGGCGTCTGCTTTGATTGAAAAAATGTCAAAATCAAAAGAGGTGGTCCCGGACATGTATTAGATCTCTTCAGCCGCCTCAGTCTATCATGTAGTTATTCCTCAGACCCCCCCACCCCCACCACTATCCCCTCCCCCTGGCAGGCAGGCAGGCAAAGAGCAACAGTGAATAGGGGGGCCGGAGGGGGCTGAGGTACCAGGCAAGCCTCCCGGTCTCCTCCAGCCAGTGGGGGCATGTGGAGCAGTAAGAGCAGACCTCATGATCAACAAGACGCGAGGAGGTAAACAACAGCAGGTCTGGTTAAGGTGCTGGGGGGAGGGGGGAGGGGGGAGGGGGAATGACGGAGATACTAAATGTGGAAGCACATGTCTTGGCATCTGTCTTTGTTAAGTGATACGTCGTTTGAGATAACGGCCCATTGGAACAATGATCAGCTGGGAACGCAGCCGTGTCGTCACTGAATCCCTAATTTGGCGATCCTGCACTCTTGCCATTCGAGTGTTTGAACTGTTTTATGGTCCTGGACGAGGAATCTGTAGTTCTTTTTTATTTTTATCCTATACAATGTTGTAGTATATAAGACCAATTGTGTTTTCAAGTGAGCAAGTGCGAGAGAGAGTTTTTCCGAGAGAAAACGTTTCATCATATCAAGACGTCATAAAATCTCCCAATTGATGACATTCTCTAACCTGAAACAGACATGGACTCTTTATTTTGACAGTTCATGTCCTCTGTGTTTGTGTATGTGTGTGTCTGTGAATGACAGTGAGATTGTTTGTGTGTGTGTGTGTTCGTGTTTGACTTAACACACAGTGTTTGAGTGTGTGTCTGCCTCAAAAAAAAGAAGTGTATGTGAGCGTGCGAGCATGTGTGTATTTGTGTGTGGTACCGAGCACAGCAGACATGCATTTTGGACCGTCCTCTTAGTTCTCCTGCCGTCGCGAATCCAATCCCAAAAGGATCAATAAACCTCTCTCAGATCCCTCCTTTCTAAATTCCCTCCTTGGTATCTGTCTTCACTTGGAAATGCGTCATATCGCGGAAGCATGAATGTCGTTCCACACACAGTCTCTGAGAAGAACCTTGTGTGAAATAAAAAACAACCTTCCTGCTCCTTTGAATGCAGCCATCTCGTCAGAGGAAAAAAACACATATCAATAGATGAGCATCATTAAAAGTATTGAAGGAAAGTCTCAGTCAGGCATCAGTGTCAGACAATGGGAAATCCAGAGCACCTCCACTCTGCCTCTGCTCTGTTCCCATCCTAGCAGCCTCCACCCTGACCTCCCCCCCCCCCCCCCCCCCTCCGTTTGTCAGGGACTTGAAGGAATCAATTGGATTTGAGGATTATCAGGGTTTGTGCATGAGGTCCGTATTCACACCATATATTTAGTTATGCTTTGAGTGTTTCATTTGATGCCATTTGATTCAAAGGCACATTTAATATTTACCAATTTTCCTTTCATAATTATTTTTCCTTTGGTTAATCTACTGTAATGGATTAGGGAACAGTTCCGTATGTGTTTTATAAGAGCATTGTTTTACTGTGCGGTCGACCTCCTTCTGTCCGTCTGCTTTATCAGTACTGCTGACATTAAGTCGTTAGAAGAAAAGAAGCACACTCACATTTGAATATGCATTTCTTCATTGAAAAATTATAATTGCACACGTCGCCGTAAGTGGCCCATTTTGATCTGTACCATTCACTCGCCCACTAAATATGTTTTTCTCAGAATAATTGGTCATTTTCTTTAGTCCATAGCATAGTTGTGCATAATTAAATTGGACTTCAAAATGCAACAGTCCTGGATATGGTAAATAGCCTCTATTGAATTCTTTTTCTTTCCCTTTTTTTTTTTGAGATCACACATTTATATGTAGAATTAATTGGCAGGGTCTTGGTGGCCGCGTGCGTTTGACACAGGTCTGCAACTGTAATCAGGTGGATGAATTAGTCGGGCTCATTGTTTTTATGAATCAAATGAAGATTTGTACCATGCCCGTGTGAAGATGGTTGCCCCTATTTCCATATCAAAGGACCTCACAGTAAAGCCGGGCAGTAATTAAAATGTGGTGGATTTTTGAGTTCTTTCACATGTTCATACACACACACACACACACACACACACACACACACACACACACACACACACACACACACACACACACACACACACACACACACACACACACACACACACACACACACACACACACGCACGCAGACACTTTTGCTCCCACACACATCCCATGCATAACATTTACCGTAGACACACACATACCACTAGATAATTCTCGTTTGCATGGCCTTTGCAAGCCTATCAAACCCATTTCAAGGACAGCAAGTGTACGTGGCAATCCGTTTCTCTTAACCTCAACCTGATCAAAAACTATGTTAATATTTTCCCAGTTTGACTATTTATCTACCCACACCACCTCACTTAACCAGGGCACGAACCGATGGGAAAGTGCGCATTTTCCTGATGCACATTCCATGTATTTCTCCCTAACCGACCTTGTTGTCAACTAACCACATTACGAAGCCGGAGGCCGAGGTCAATGGCTCCTTATTGGATTGTAGGATGGCCCTTTGTGATGTCGTCCTCGTGGAGTTGGAGAAGCTCTGAAGATCTGACTCTGTGTCTTGTGAGCAAACGAGGGAAAAGAGATTAGTGTAATGTGGGCCGTTTTGCTCCCCTCACACAAAAGGCTGCAGAACAACCCTTTCCTTGTGATTCCCCCAATTGTTATTGGATCAGACTTCCCATGGGCCAGCCGGCTTGGGGGGAAGCACAAAGGGATTCCATGAAATAACACATTTGGATTTACATTGGCAGTAGAGTGTGAGTGATCTCTAGCCATCACACATGTATTACAACACGTATTACATGCATATAGCATACACAACAATGTGATACACATAGTCGTAAAGTAAATGGAGGGCATTTCCATTTGTTTAAAAATAGCTTTGTTTGTATTTCCGAATTGATTCCATCTCATAGAAGAAAGCATATCTATTTAGTTTTGAATTAATGCGTCAAGCTAGAATTAATGATTTTGGTTGCAACGCAGATCACAAGCCAATGCCGTTAAACCAAACAGCTTCAAAGGTCGCCGGCAAATATGATATAAATTCAGCGCTTAAATTTGTTATTGAAGCAGAAATTCTTCACGGTGCCTCTGTGAATTCCAGAGCAGAGCAGAGCCATTTCCCAGCGCCCTTTCATACGTCCCCATTCACCGTGGACGCCCAACAATTAGACATTAGCCAGTTGGTAGAGGCTGACAGCTCGCCTGGTATCTGCCAGCCTGATCTGACATGAGATGTAAAATATGTTCCATGGCTGTGACTCCGCCAGACAATCTGGGCTCCTCCTCACCTCTCCGTCCAGCCGGAAGCCGCTTGGTTGGCAAATTACTTTTAGCAGATTAGATATGGCGACTAAGTGTGTGTGTGTTTGCGATGTGTGTGTGTGTGTGTGTGTTCCTTGTGCTCACATCAAACTGAGTGTTAGCGTCTACATGCCGGTGTGTATGCATGCAGGATCAGGGAATATGTGCAAGCAATTCTGGTGTTGTTTTTGTGTTGATTGGAAGGCTTTTTGAATGTCGTGTCATCATTATCAAAGAGCCATTGGGTTCAGTGAAGATTCTAACATAATGCCGCACTACGATTTATGACGACAAAGGTTCCACCAGACATTTTACACTATCAATGATTGTCACACTAAGTATTAGCGAGTAGCATTACGCATTTATTTATCTGAAACATTCTTCCAGTATGCTAACCGCTAGTTATTTAGCATTAGCCCAGTGCAATGGAAACGTGGACAGTTCATGTGCTAGCATTATGGAACAGCTGCTGTGACGTCTGCATCAGGCAGGGAAATTAAATGGAAAGGAAAGGTTGTGTTCAGCCAAAAATTCGGCTCTCAACAGTTTTTGTGTGGAAAATGGGCTTTGCCAAATAAGTCAAAGTGAGCAAAAGAATTGTGTGGTTAGAACTCTGATGAAGTAAACCAAAACCAGGTATTTTCCATCAATACATGTATGTTTTTTATAGAAAACATCACTTGGATTGGTAACCTCGCTTCACGTCATTGCAAAACATTTATTTAGCAGAATGAATCCAGAAGTTTGTTTTCATCATTTGCAAGACTCTTTGTTTGTATCAGTGTTCTTCTTTGTGGTTCTGTATCTTAGAGCGAGAAGTATTGGTCTTAAGGCGGCATTGGTGCAACGGCAATTTAATCTGACACATGAGCGCATTTCCCTCAATAAACGCTAAAGTGTTTCAAAGGACAATTATTTCTATAATGCCGTGCATGGAAATGCACTAAATTCTGCGAGTTGCTAGTTTTATCATTTGTAAACAAAATAAATATGTAGATAACAGATAATCAACAACATCAGCAACAAAAAGACAGAATAAAATAAACCCAAGAGAAACCCACAAGCGTATGGTCTACAGTATTTTTTTTTTTTGAATGAGCCCAAAAAAGGACGAACGGCTGAAATGATAGAGAGGGCTTGTGGTTTGGCTCCGTCAGGGATCTCCCATGAGCCTCTTTGACAATTCTACGGGACAGCCACCCTGGCACACGCCACCCACCACATGATAACCATATGCACACACACACACACAAACACACACACACATACACACGCACACACACACACACACGCACGCACGCACGCACACACGCACGCACGCACGCGCGTGCGCGCACACATGCACACATGCATACACATGCACACACATGCGCACACATATGCTCACACACATATACAGGAACACATGCTAAGATACCCTCAAGTAAAGCATGCACAAACACACACATGCTCACACACACACACACACACACACACACACACACACACACACACACACACACACACACACACACACACACACACACACCCCTATACGCACGCATTCGTGCACACACACACACACCCCTGTGAGGAGGTATGATTGGCAGAGTGATTTATGCCGTTAAAAGACAGCTGCCCCTTAATATCTGGAGAGACGGGTGAGATCCTCTGCACTACAGGCAAGAAACAAAAAAATATCTGGCACAGTTTTAAATCCCCAGACATCTTGAAGATATAGTGAATTTCATAAACCTATAAAGACATCCATGTTTAAGATGGTGATGTTTTTACAGGATTTGGATACGTATTCATATCGTCTTTTTAATATCAATACAAATTCAACACGTACTACACAAAGATACCCTTACACAGTAACCAGTGTACTGAAACATATGTCCGTCAAAGAGTGGCGTGCGTATATATATGCAGGCAGAGGCCTATGGTTGCGGTTTGGTGGCAGCCAGGGGAGCAGGCTTTATGTTGCTGGTTAAAAGGGTGGAGCTGGGAGGTGCGTCCGCCCTCCTCGTCCTCAGCACCAGAGCTAAATGCATTGGTCACCATCTGCAGGGTGGAGGAGCTGGGCTGCGGCCCAGAGAAAGGCTTCTAATTAAACAGTCATCATTATCAACTTGTGGTCAGTGATCCTCATCCCCAACACTGGAGCACCAGGAGGAACATGCAACCATTGAGGCTTTCCTCTGAGCCAGTGTTGCTGGACTGAATTAGAACGGAGGAGAAAGCAGCGATGGAGGAGGGAGCAGCCTCCTGTTTCTTTTTTCAATTTTTTCCTTCTTCTTTTTGGCAGAACCTGGCATGCGCAAGGCCTGATGCCATATCCACTCAGGTTTAAACAATTACACAATATCACAGAGCCCAGCAGAGCCTCCATTCTGGAATAGTCATCGTCTTTTCCCTCTGTTTTTTTTTTGACTGCCGTACTTCAAGCCACGGTTTCAGGCATGGCCAAGTGTTACATGTGCGAGGAGCTTTTCGATAATTTCAATTAGTGTAAGAGGGTGGGCCTGCAGTATCCGTATCAGTACCACTGGAGGCGGTTGTTCTTTGAGGCTGACGGCCTCCTTAATGCAGTATTTCATGGTTTGATGTGTGAGTGACACTGAGGCGCTCAGAGAGGATGGCAAAATGGTTTATTAGGACCTAATTAGAGCCCTGTGATTAAAGGGGAAGTGACTGTGATTAGTAGGGCTGCGGATGATGGGGAAAAATGGGATGAATATTCAGAGAATAGACAAGCAGAACCATGAGTGTGTGTGTGTGTGTGTGTGTGTCTATGTCTGTGTTTGTGTCTGTGTCTGTGTGTGAGTGTGTGTGTGAATGTGCGTGTGGGAAGGGAGAGAGACAGAGTGTGTGAGAGAGAGAGAGAGAGAGAGAGAGAGAGATTGTTTCAGGATGAGACAAAGCATATGTGTATTTATGGATGTATGTCTGTTTGTATATGGAACAAGATTAATATTGATTCTTTGACTGACGAAGAAATGTCTTTCATGTCCTTTACATAGAATTTCACCTGACTAATTTAAATGTATTACATTTCTCTTGTTTAATCTACTAAATCTGATAACCCTTCTTCAGTGATTTGCGGCCCTCATTGATTACAGAAAAGAAACAGAGGTCTGAACAGAAACAACATATTGATATTAATGCATATCGATGTTCCCGACATGTCTCTTGTTTTGGTATAAGTTTGGCATGCAAGAGTAATGCGAATGCATTCACAGCCAATTGAACAGGAAAAACACATGAAGCGTGCAGCTAAAGCTGGTTTACCTTGGCTAGCTCTTCCAAAGAATCACACCTTGTGATGAGCTGTAACGTTTGCAATATTTAAACTAATCTATAAATGGGCCCATTTTACTATAATTTTTTCTGTGTAAATTAAAAGTGCAAATAAATATGTCTTTTATTTTCTTCTCACCACAATGAACGTATAGGGTGTGAAGCATGCGATAGCCATCGCCATTTAGAAATTATTTTTGTGTGAATGTTATGGGGCCAGGACATAGTCCGAAGGGCTTTGCGATTTTACAATTTCACATCTGACTTCCTTCTTAAAATGACACTGCTGTACGTGGCTATTGCCCCCATTGATTTGTACAGTATAGGCTTCTGCGCTCTAAGAGGTATTTGTAATACCCTCAAACTTCTCACTCTTTTGCTGGATTCTGCTTATCTCAAGGCTATTCAGAAAACAAAATGGCATTTCTTTTTTTCGATTTCTGAGTTTTTTCGGTCAGGCCACTGCTAAACCAACTTAAAGGGAGCTGTTTCTGAGCACAGGCACACGCATGACTTTGTGGACACATGCATGCATTCAACATGCACTCAACATGTTTTTGCTCACACACACACACACACACACACACACATACTTTTTCACCTTTTGTGATACTTTACCTTCGATTTCAACACAATCACTCTGTTAGAATATACATGCTAGTGTTTTATATTTATGTCCGTTAATTGTAGCATCAATTGTTCTATGTTTCTGTTCTGGCTGTATGCTGTAGACAGTTCAACATTGAACAGAACATGTTTCTAAATGATCCATCCACTAAATTATTAACTTTTTCTTTCTTCGGCTGGATACATGTTCTGCAAAACGCTGATCGCTCTAAGTGGGCACTGTGGCTGAGTGAGATCAGGTGCAGGAGGCCAAAATATCATCAAAAAGGTGTCTTTCTGAGCAAACTTACAACCTCTTCCCTCACCTCTACACTAGCCCCATTCCAATGTCTCATTTGTTAAACAAAGGCACAATTTCATCATCGTAACGTGTTGTTGAAATCACACGCTGTATTACGATGTATGTCCATGTGTTATATTTGATAGATTTCACTCTGCGATGAATGGCTGCGGTCAGTAAAGCCCTCACCCTTTCCCTTGGAGCGTTGACAGTTTTCCTCCTAAAATAATGGAAAGCATGTGTTTAACTGGCTGCAAGAATGTCTAGTGTGTCACAGGACCCACCTGTTGTGCTTTCAATAATGTGAACACCAACCACATGTAACTATTTGGCCGTCACTCTGATACAGATACCCAGAGATGCTTTTCCACTCCTCTTATTCTTTGTTCTGCTTCAGGGGGCCCGGCTACAGCAGCTGGGCCTGTTTGTTTAAAACACATTCAACACCCTTATCGCCACGGCTAATGTTTAGCTTTTCACACAGCAGCCAAGAAAATAACACGTAGATATAGATACAGAGCAGACGTACGCAAGAGCAGTTTGTTTGAAGTACCCCGGCACTTGGTTTGTGTTATTATTATGCTAAAGTGTGCGCGAACGCCATGCACGCGCTGGCTCTAGCTTGCTAGGTTTCTCATCTTTACCGTAGCCTGTGCCACGGTGTAATTGGCTTCCACCGTGGCACGGGCAGTATATTATAACAGTTTCACTATGTTTTCTCTACCCCCTCCTCTCCCCTGCCACCCTACGCTACATGTAAAATGTGTCCACGGACCGTGGAATATATAGTACGAGATGTGATGTCAGATGTTATTGCTGGATATGCATACAAGGAAATGTTGGATTATTTTCCAAAAAATCTGCAACGCAGACTGCATTATGTCACAAAGGCCACATTGTAACAAGTTGGTTTCAGAGTATGTCTCTCTCCTTCTCTCTCTCTCCCTCTCTCCGTCTCTCTGTCTCTCTGTCTCTCTCTCTTGTCCCATGCATTTTGTGACCACCTTCTGTGCAACCGGGCCAGGCTACAGCTTTGATTCATGCCCATTTCCTTTCCGTGAACTAGAATCAATGCACAATGGCTCTATAGGATACCATGCATAATGGCATAAAAAACCTCAAGACATATTTATATGTCTGAGCAGAGCATAGAAGTCACTGAGTGTTCCACTCCCTAACGTTTCTCCCCAAGGTATTTGCTTTGGCTGAATTACATTATGTGCAAACTCAATGTGGGCATCTTGATAACGTTAAAATATTAGGTTTGGAATTTATCAGTTAGTGGCAGTAAGTGGTATCAAAACATTGATTCTAATGCACTACCTAAGAGGCATGTCTTGGCTGTACTATCACTGGAACATTTGGTCTTAAATTCCAATTATGTGTCCCTAATTGAGTGGTGGTGGTGGGGGGGGGGGGTGGGGGGGAGTCCCCCAGTCACCCTCTTCCAGGTGGGATCTAGGGTTGGTCAGTCTGCCCTGACACCACCAGCCAACCCTCTTGTGCAATGTTCTGAAGAGGGAGGGAGGGAGGGAGAGAGGGAGGGAGGGAGGGTGAGGGAGAGAGGGAGGGAGGATGGGAGGGAGAGAGTGGGGGAGGATGGGAGGCAGAGAGGGAGGGTGGATTGGAGGGAGAGAGGGGGGGGATGGGAGTCCAATAGAAAACCACACATCTCCAGTTTTGCCACTAATTGAATTTACCAGTGAAATATGCCGGCAGGAGCCCCTTACCTTGTTTGACTTATTTATTGCCTGACGGTGGAGGTAAATTGACCTTCTCGTTTCAAAGGCTCTTTATTTCAACCCAGAGAAAAAGAGTGTTAGACTCAATTACACCAGTGATCAGTGACTGAAACACTGCATTTGTTTCCTCTAAAGGGACAAGCCCGACCAGACGCCTGCTCTCAGACCCTTGTCTCTCCCTCTCCCCGCTCTCCCAGGCCTGCAGAACAAGGAGGGGGTGTGGGAAATTAGAGGAGAGGGAAATGCTGATCTGTGTGTGTGTGTGTGTGTGTGTGTGTGTGTGTGTGTGTGTGTGTGTGTGTGTGTGTGTGTGTGTGTGTGTGTGTGTGTGTGTGTGTGTTTGTGTGTGTGTGTGTGTGTGGCTGTGTGGGGGTGAGGCGCGGGGTGAGTAAGTGGAGAAAGGGGGATGGGGGGGGGGGGCTGGCCTACAGTTGCCTGCCATGTCACAGGAGATTTGTGTCCTCCCTTTAAATCATTTCCCTCTTTAGAAGATTAAGAAGGCAGAAATATTCTCAAACCGATCATTTTGCCCTCCTCCTAAAAGGACTTGACTGGAATTGGTTGAAAAAACGTCAGGTTTCATAAAAGACAAACGATCTTTGGACCTGTAAATACAAATGCAAACAAAGGCACCAGTTCTAATGTTAATTGTGAAAAACAAACCACAAATGCCACCCGAGCCCGAGCAGAGCATATGCACCAATCAGTTCCCCATTTACACAATGGCACGATGTGCGTGTATTATGTTATTCTGTTTATTTGACCTTTGGTTTTTCTCAGTATGTGAGTCAATGAGCTCAAACCAATGGAGGACTTCTGTTCTTCTGCTTGTCTTTGTCAGGCCATTTAGTACTGTTACTCAAACTAGCATCACCACAATAGTAGGTGGATTCCATTGAGCTTTGCGCCACAAGGAAGTTGTTAATCTTACACGGGCCACAGAAGTCAGCTCTTTAGGGATTTCAATGTAAATAACATGTATATATATATTTATATATATACTATCTCAACCTTACTGAGACAAAAACAAAGACTAGTAACATGTTAGCTGCTAGAATTGTAGCCCATCTTGTTATGCCGATATAACTGGTACGATTCAGTGTCAGCCGGATAAGTTCTACTTTTCAACAACAAATGCCATTTTTTTTCTCGATTAAATGACAACAGTAGATCATTTGCCGAGACCAATGTCTTGTTTTAACCTGATCATGTATGGATCAGTTGTTTCCTTTCTGGTTTAATTCACCATGGGATTGATTTTTAGATCCGAACTGCAGGAAACATACAGACGCTATGCAGAGACCGAAAATAGGGAGGTCATTTGAATACAGATGCCGCAAGGCCCTGTCACTGGAAACCACTTAGGCAGGAGACTATTGCAGGTTGATTATGTCGCTACAGACAAAGTTGTAACTCTTTTGTACAAGCCACAGATATTTGCATTTAAATGCTTATTGTAGGCATCTAAACTGCATAAACACTGATTGTAAATGGCTGGGGGTTGAATTGTCCATGGGAAAAAGAAAGAAACTTCAAATGAGGTAGAAACTGGCATGGAAATGAGGAAATTATTTTCAAATTGTGGAGCTGAAATCAATAAGTCGGAAATGGCTGAGTTTGTTGCACTGGCCACTGTCTAGTGTCTATTGAATGTGTTGGGGGTTCGATTAGGCATGAATGTATTAACAACAATTGTTTTCATGGTTGGTTATAGAACAAGAGTCATTATATTTAAATTTAGCATTCATAGTGTTACTTTGCTGATACCACAATAATTTTCCTTCTGTGACTCTTTCTGCTTTTTCTTACTGCACAAATATATATGAAAAAACATTTAACCCTTATAGGGAAGTCGAACCATATAAATTGCCAGCATACACAGAGTAGTCAACTGTATGTAGCATCTAAGGCTTATAATGCAAATATTTCTATATATATAATGCAAAATACATTATTACCTTTTAGTGCATTATATGTAACCTACATTTGACTATGTGTATGTAGGCAATTGATATGGTTTGACTACCCCATTAGGGTTCAATGTTTTTTTTTTACTGCCAATGTATGTTTAAACTCTTCCCCCCCCCCCCCCCCCCCCGGAAAAGCATACGTGCGTTTCAACCACCTTGTGTATTTCAGTGTGTGGCGCCACTGCTGCCCAACACAGAGTGATGCCCTCGCTGCTCCTGCTCCTCCAGCTCTTTGTCCCCCAGCACTCAGCATGTCGGCCTCCTCAGGAGACCGGCAGCCGGCTCTAGTGTGGCCACACAAAGGCCCTGCCTCCTTTTGAGGTGTTAAAAACGTCCATTTATGCATTTCCCTGGACAAAAAAAGCACAGAGCCCATTGGAGTCCGGTGGCAACACAGGCAGACATTGTGGCCACGCTTCTCTGGCACTCATTTCACAGATTCTAAAAAGCAGTATGTGGTGAACAGGATTTGAGAGGCTAAAGTGCCCCGCGAGGACCGGGCGATAAGAGGGAGAAACACCATCACCCAGTAAACTAGAAGATGGCTTCTGTAAAATAAACACATTACCTGGAGTGGAGAGACTAGGATAGATTCATACACCCTAAACTCACTGGAACGCACACGAGCGGCCACGGACACAAAGAAAGAAAGAACCAAGGAAAGAGCCACACAAACAAACAAAGGTAGAAATAATTAAATATCCTTCAATATTAATCATTTCAAAATAAGGGGAAATGAACGGGATTTCATGCAATCTGATTTAAGACCTAAATGAAATGGATTAGGGTCGTACGATTGCGTGATCTTTCGTATGATCTTTTTTGAGAGAAGACTATTTGTGCAAGAATCAAAGGGAATTGATAGGTTGGTTGTGTGCCTTGGCGTTAAGCACCTGAATGGTTACCCACCGTGAAGGAAAACATTCTATTCGCTCGCCCTTTCTCTCCGTCTCCCCCCACCCCTGCCCAGATGCTCAGTAAATGGACTTTTCTTCTTGTTATTTGAGGCAGAGGAAATGACACATAATGTATTTGCAGCATGAAAGCCCTGTTCAGCCCCAGCACCAAGTCAGGCCGTCTCTTGTAACAAAAAAACGGGGCAGAAAGACGGATGCTCAATTACCCATTTCTTTTCACTTTATCCGACACGATTGCACTTAAGCATTGGCATAGTCAAAATGCCTGTCACTGTTTTCAGGCCCTCTCCAAGGAGATATTTTGACTTTAGTGTCACCTAGTTAGTAATGGCTGACACACGGGTGCCGGACACTTTGTGAATTCTCTTGCAGCCGGTCCACTGTAGATTCAGTGTCACGACAAACAGCTTGCAGCCGCGCAAAAAATAAACCTTGATACGTTTGTTTGCGTTCATGCACCTATGTGTATGTGTACAATATTGTGTGTGCGCATGTGTGGAGGTGTGTGTGACGGTGTGTGTCAGGGAAGGAGGTTGAAAGATAAAGGGAAATAGAAAAGAGCAAGATGAAAAAGAGTGGAGATGAAGAGAGGCCATGACAGGTAACGGTGTGCAGCAGCGAAGAACAGCTGTTTGCATGTGATTGGCTGCCTTCCAGCACCCAGTAACTTAATTACATGGTGGATTTGAGTAGAAATAAAGCTTGTCTTTCTGACACTGCACTGGAGCCACATGCTTTTGTGTGTGCCTGTGTGTAGTTCAGCACACAGGCAGGCACCCCGAGCCCTGGGTTAATGAGGTTATGATCAGGCTTTGCTTACAAAAACACTCTGGTTGCCTCCCCCAAAGATGCCCCCACTAAGCAGGCCTACCTTGCCCAGCGATAGAGCCTTCCCCGTCCTTCAAACAACCAAGACCTCTGGTATCTATTCAATCCAAGGCAACTGTCATTTGGTATTTCACAGCTGATGGAATTGCAGGGAGGGTTGACTTTGTGGAATTGGCTATTGAATCGGACAATCGCTTGTGTTGAAATGGGGCATTAGACATTTTTCGTGCCGGGATGTTCCACACTTCCACACCCAGGCCAAACCCATCCCACCCCATCCCACCCCACCCCAACTCCTCCCACAACTGTACCTCCTCCCTCTTTAGCATTTCTTACCCTGGTGCTCCCTCATATAGATCCAACTCCCTGCATCCTAAACTACCCCCGCAGCCCAGGTCCCAAGGCTTGGTTATATGGGGCTCCTGCTTCCACAGAGATAACCAGACAGCGGGCAGGTGGGGGGCCAACCTGCTGATGGCCTAGATTACCCCCATTGTCAAAATAACTGCATCGACAAATTTCCTACTTCAGAGTGTTTATGAGAGAGAGAGAGAGAGAGAGAGAGAGAGAGAGAGAGAGAGAGAGAAAATGAGAGAGAGAGAGAGGGAGAGGGAGAGAGAGAGAGAGAGAGAGAGAGAGAGAGAGAGAGAGAGAGAGAGAGAGGGAGAGGGAGAGGGAGAGGAATGGAGAATGAGAGGGAGAGAGAGAGAGAGGAATGGAGAATGAGAGAGAGAGAGAGATGAATGGAGAACGAGAGAGGATATGGAATTGAGAATTGGGAGCGCATTTTATAATATGTTGTTCCAGATATGGATGAATTCCAAATAGTCAAGTTCAAGTGCAAGTTTTGGCCTGCTTTGGAGATATCCAGACAACACATGGCACATGGCACGTGCACACAGGCATGCATGTGTGCACGGACAAACAATGTCCGTGCACACATGCATATATGACAATGTCACATATGTACGTTTATCAACATGAAAATAACATCACACCAACATATTTGACAACTCTGAAATGTAAGAAATAACTTAATGTTAGAAATACATTTATTGTCACATATTATTCTCAGCAATAGTTCATGTTTCCTCTTTAGTGCACTTTTGATTTTGGCTATGACTACATTGGAGGTTTGTTCAAACGATTGATACTGATCCACTGTCATATGATGGTGGAAGACACAACACTCTGTTCAGCAGGGCTAATCAAATAAAGTATAGTCCATACTGTCAATGAACACATGCCTTGAATTTGACCCGTCATTTAATTTTAGAGTGCCTCTTTGGACATAAGAGCATGCTTATGTCTTGATTTGCGCGTGTGTGTTCGCGGGCATGTGTGTTTGATGGGGGGGGGGGGGGGCCGTCGGTTATCTTACATTCTTTCATGCCATAATGTAGTTAATAGACCACATTTTTCTCCCATAATCAATCAACTGCATCACAATGGCTTATTATTTACCAACCACATATTGTCTGTGTGTCTATATCTCTTGCAGAAGCAATAGTTCAATAAATTGAACTACATAAGTACGATTAATTGCTAATATTTCTGTTACTTAGTCATGTGATTACATTAAGTAAGGGAAATATTTGTCTTTCCTGACTCTCCGCCTAATTCAGAGCAGGCACCCTTGGGAACACGACACTTGTTTTATCGCAATCGAATTGTTGAATCGTTCATTATTTACAATTAAATATTCCTATCATCATGGGGTGTATGATTAGACTAATTTAAACAATAAGGCAGTAAGAATATACTCTACATTTTCTATTCATCTCATTGTTATCAATTAGCATCACTTTATACATTCAAAGGCTTGTTGATTGTACCAACTGATAAAAAATGACGTTTTTAGCATAATGTAAAAAACGCTGTATTCAGCAGGCAGTATTTGTTGAATGCATATCACAGGCACTAATATGAGGTCATAATGAGTGTGTGTGTGTGTGTGTGTGTGTGTGTGTGTGTGTGTGTGTGTGTGTGTGTGTGTGTGCGTGTGTTGAGTTTATTTCTGTGTTTTGCATGCATGTCCTGCATGCACTGCCTTGGTGTTGGGTCTTTGATTCAACAACACAACATAGAATTGAATTGAATTGAAGTTGAATTAATTCAGCCAGCCAGGTCACTGGGTTCCCTCTCCTCTGTTGTCTTTAACAAACCTTGAGGCTACGGCATCTGCCTTTATCAGTTTTTTTCTCTCCATTGCAATGCCATGCTCTGCACATGCCAAAAATGGTAGTTTATCTGGTCTTGTTGTCGGTGGCTTTTTGGCCCGAGTCACAGGAAACCCAGTACAGCAATGTAAATTAGTGAGGGTTCAATTAAGCATAACCTTCTAAACCTCTGTCCTTATTTAATTGGCAGTTATGAGGCAGGCTAATTGTATAAATGAGGGGGTAATGAGATCTCTATCAATTGTACGAGTAGAAAGGATAGAAGATAACGAACTGTATTTGCATAATTATTTTTTCTATACTGTTATTCCTTCTACTTTGTTGAAGAAAAAAAAATTGTGTGGTATTTGGGTTGGAAAAGCCTACGCCGGAATGGCCCATGCGACCGTTTCTCCATGTTTGTTCTTGGTTGCGGGACTTCAAGAGACGTGGCGCAACGAGCAGAGCATGCCACCAAATAAATCATTAGCAGGGAAAGCACTGTTGGGGGGGGGGAGGCGAAAAATTAAATAAAACAAACCACTTTATATGAAAGATGTTTATGAGAGAAATTCACTGACGCTGGGACAGATTAATGAGGTAGCAGAGACGTGCATTTTAAACAACGGCCTAACTTAATCCCTGAGGGTCAGAGCACTGTGGACCAAAATACAGTCCTCAGCAAAGTAGCATAGACTGTTGAGACTGTTGAGACTGTTGAGAATGTTCAGACTGTTCAGAGTGTCTCGAATGACTGTTCAAACATTTGATACTTTTGATACTGCTCTCTTCTCTATCTTGCATAATCTTTTATATTCTCATTATTTAATTCCTGATTACTGATTATATTCTATTGTTGTTTTTAAGTCTTTCATACCATTTTAAAGAAAATTCTTGCATTAAGTCTAATATAGAAATTCACAAAATTAAATGTATTTTTTTCTCTCTTTTTGTTGTTACGTTTCAGGTCAATTTCACAAGTTCCAAATCAACCAACCAGTGATAACTGGGAGCTGGGGATTGAGTCCTTTAGTTTTTGTAAGTATCAATTTGCCTCTTCAGTTGTTGCTTTTCAGCCACGTGTCATTCACACCTGGTGTTTTCCATACACATTAAACACCTGCACCCAATGAGCTGGACAATTGGATATCAGTCACACAATGTATGCACAATTACACAGGACTATGTGGTAGGGTTAGTGACAGAAATCACACCTTTAGCATCAACTGGTACACGTTTCACTTCCTTTCTGAGAGCAACACTTGTTATTGTTATTTCGTGCTTCATTATAAACCACTATTTTTCTAAAGAGTTCTGGAGATGTGCCAGAATCTATCTTTGGCGATACTCACAAGCCGTCACTTTGCAGATCCTTTCACAAATTGCAAAAGATAAAGTTCATTAGAACATATTGCAGTCTTACAATGCAGTGTTTTGGGCCTATAAAGCAGAACAGAGCCCAGTGAATATTCCTTCTACTATCTTTTTCTTCAACAGCCTATTTTCTGATGCTGTTCCTGTGATCTCTTTAATAAAGATCATAGCTGTGGTCATATTAGGCACACAAAGCCTACCTAGTAAGGTGATATTAATATTCTCTTTAAATGTCAGCTCAGGAATATATCAGTAGAAAGGACCAGGTGATAATAATGCTGTCGATGAAAGGATCTGTCATTTTCTTATCTCTTAAATTTATGACCTTAACATTCTTCAGCTCTCATGAATATTCACCTGTGTGTTCTGTGTGGACTTCCATCGGCGTAGTCCAACAATGTTGCAAAGTTTGCCATGAATTGCTCAATTGATCTTCGGGAACAGTGAGGTAATAGAAAAAAAAAAAAAAGAAAAAAAAATCTTTTGTATTTGTGTAGCAGGTATGTCCGTTAGCCAGGGTGTTGACATCTCGCAGGCTTTTATGACTATAACTCGAGGTCTCTAATCAATGAGGCACACTTATGCCTCAAAAGCACTGTTTTCAACTCAACAACATACTGCGCACCGCAGAGGAGAGAAAGCATGAAACAGAAATAGTCAACAATGGTTCCAAGCGTAGACATGAAACAAACTTATTGAGCTGTGGAATATGGCTTTTAACTTAAATTTTTTGAACTTCTGTGGTCATGGTGTGTCAGCTGAAAGCATGTGTGTCTTTGTTCTGGTCTTTGTTGTCTTTTTTCTGTACTCCTAATGTCTCAGGTCTTTCTTGTTGACTTCTTCCCTGCTCAAATCCACCATTTATTTTTATTTGCTCAGATTTCACCATGAGCATTGTATTTGTGTGAAGATGAAAGGCACTTATTTACCACTGACATCTTTGGTACGATGAAATCACCCTCCTTGTGTTGTCGTTCTACATTGATGTGCGTTAGTTGGAAGAGGCAACGTTGGCTTGGGTCCCTTGAGGCCGGCCTTCACATTTTATTCCTGCCTAAGCTGACTTCCTCTTCCGAGCAGAAGCATCCCCGTCTCCTGTGCAGTTCCATCAGCCAGACCACAGTCAACCATGAATCTAGGTCCTGTGCAACTTTAATCTACATGATTAATTAATCATAAAATGAGGCAGAGAGTGATTCTGTTTGTGTGCGGTGCACCCGTGGGACATGTTTAATCACTCTTTTGCGATCCCATTTGGAAACACCTGGGGATATGTTGGAGTGTCTGAAAAGGAGAAATGCACGCTTTGTTAGTGTGTGGCATTTGTCTAATAAGCGATGGGACCGTGGCTTCACACAGCAGCTCTGTGCAATGATGGCTAAACCTGATGTGAGCGGTGAAAAGGAACCATTTTGTGAAAATATAAATGCTTATCCCTTTACTGCATAATTCCAATGGTAACCTTTAGAAAGTTTATGTGTATTATTTATTAATCGTTTAGTGCAATGACCATTCTGAGTATGAAGCAAAGAAACAAATAGATGGCAAGATTTCAATTGGACGATAAGGCATAATTATTTGAAATAAATCAGGCTACTACTGCACAGACTGCTCAAACACAATAGCCTAATCTTCTTAATATGTGGCCCTAAAGGGAAATAATTGAACACGTTCTGTGATGTTTTCAAGTTAGGCACTATATTCTCTGCGATTTATAAGATTGATTTTCCATTTTTTTTTGGGGGGGGGGGGGGGGGGGGGGGATGTCTTCATGGGCTTTATTTCATTCGCTAGAGAATAAAAACCTAATATGGACTTGGCTGCTTTCCTGCATTTTAAGGTACACTCCTCGCATGGGAGGACAGCGTCTCACCTACAAGCGATATACGGCAAAAAAAAAAAACAGCACCAAATAATATGCCATTAATCTTCTTGCTACCCCAGCTGCGGAAAGTAATGCATAACTAAAAGTCCGGTAAAATTAATTAATGATTTCAACCATGAACTTTTCTCCCAAAACGCTATGAATCGTCTTTCAGCTGATAATGCTTTGTGACCCTGGAGTGTGAAATCCCTGTTGCGTTGAGAGTAGCCAGTTAATTGATTCGCAAATTATTTAAAGTTTGTGGTGCCCAGGGGAGTGCTAGGCTGTAATGACAGCCCGTTTCCACAGAGTTGAATAAACTATTCCCTGGGAAGCCTCTATTCAAATGTGATAATATGCTAACAAGTCTAATCTTAGACAGAAAACACAGTTGTTTAAGATGAGCATTTAATTTCTAGCAATTGACCGCTGCATTTGTATTTGACTTTACATTTTGAATTTGAACTTATACAGAATGGCTGAGGAACAGGGCTGTTTCATTCTTGTGAATCAGTTATGAATCTAGATTCCTTAAACATCTAAATGCCACATGTTATATCACCAGGAAACCAGCCTTGGTAGGTGGGCAGCCCACTTTACATGCAGACAATTTTATACATATCTGCACATACTATTCTTACCCTAACGATTTATACATTAGCGATAGTAGATAGTATTTCAAGCAGGGGTGACCTCGAATCTTCCACGATTCTAACCTTTGATCCGCGCCTATTGACAGCTGTGGGAAACCCTGAAGCCAATTGATTATTTTCAAGCGTTTTTACCACACAAAAGTAAAATTATTAGGCATCATTGAGCTGCATACATGAAAAAATATATGATAAAGGATTCGATGCTCAGTAGCCAATGGGTCTGGCCTGACAATTGAGATTCAACAATGTGAAATCTTGGTCGAGGACAGACCTCATTTCTAGTGTCGTTTTTTATAGTCCAACGATGCTGCTGCCAGGTTTTTAGTTACCGAGTAACTAGCAATGTGGCCGTTGTCCGATCCAAATACAATTTAACTCTGGACTATGGCTTCATATTCTAAGGCTATAACAGAAATCAAATGACTTCAAAACAGCATGCGGGTTCAAAATCCAGGTTGAAATTACTAGCCCATATGTTCAAGAATGATGAATGAAAAAAATCAAATCACTGTTTTTTACCAATGAGTATAATCTCTGCAATTATGTATTTATTGAATTATTGGATCAGTTTGGGCGTAATTTTGTACATGCGCTAATTTGCCACCTCTGATGCTCCTTCTGCCTGGAACAGACCCAGTGTCGTACCCAGAGCACCTCATGTTGCTCCTATAGCTAAGTGGGCAGATCTCTGCGCTCCTACCAAGGAGCCTCTAATCCGCAGCCATTAGCCAGCACTGTCATTCAGACACACAGTGTCCGCCCGATTTACACCAAATGAAATGAAGATAGTTGTTTCTGGTCCCCTGGCTTCCCTCATTGCCATAAACATATGCTCTGTGCCCTGCTTCTTTCCATCTTATTTATGACTTTAATTTGTTGTGTGGGCTGCGCAAGAAATCAAATTTAATCCAATCCTCCCAGGGACCCTGTCATATAATAACATGGTAATTTCTGTGTATCCTTTTGAAAAATGAGGAAATTAATTCTTCCTGACATGTTCTAATTATTCCAGTGTGAACGGTGCCCCCCCCCCCCCCCCTAAGTGTCAGTTGGCGACGGGTGGCGAGGTGCTAATGCTGACCAGCAGTGCGTTTAATTTGAAACATGAGCAGACACCTTTCAACACACCTTCCTAATGTTGGAGTGGCGCACACAAATTAATTCACTACTTATCTGGCAGCTCTGACGTGACATGTGTGTGTTTGTGTGTGTGTGTGTGTGTGTGTGTGTGGAAGTGTGCGTGTGTTTGGATATGGGGAAGGGCTGAAGGCTCACTGTTGCCACTAGTTAAGGTGTGTGTGTGTGTGTGTGTGTGTGCGTGTGTGCGTGTGTGTGTGTGTGTGTGTGTGTGTGTGTGTGTGTGATTTGTGTTGAGGTGGTGGGAGGGATATGGGAATAGCTTGGACAGTATTTTTCCCTGGATCTCTCTTCTCTTATTCTAATGGTACCTTTCACACATGTTTTCTGTACCACTGGGAGCTCCCAGAATCCTATTTAATTACACTGTCATCAGCTAGTCTCTACCACATCACTGGAAATCTGCATAGGGAAGCAACAAAGTGGCATGTGTCCGAGGGTGAGCACTTGTTGTGGTACACCTTACGGCTACAGCCAGTAAAGTGATATATTTAAAAGACATAATGATTTGCACCAGTACTTTAAAATGTGTACTTGAATAGGCATTTGTCCAGCCACACAGCCTAATGGACATGTTAAGATTTCTGTATGGATAAACGTATCTTTGACAGCAGCATGTGACGCATAAATCCCTATTAAATTGATCAAAGACAATTATCCAACTGTAATTCAGTCGCAGGCACTTTTTTGGGCGACGTGCATAAGCAAATATTCTATCTTTTCCTAACAAATGCCTTTAATTTGGCTAGTAAATGAAAACAAAGAGGCTCCTGGAAATGATGCAGTTATAGAAAACAACGTTAGAAAATGATTATTTATTTCTTACCACAAAGAGTGACACATAACCATTTTCCAAATAGGAGCCTTTAGTTAGTCCTAAGTACTATAAAGATTCAGATTCATGAAATTACAAAATTTGTTCCACTGAAGCGACAAAATTGTAATGATTTTTAGAAGATCAAAGTTCAAAAGCTTTATTTTATTTGTCCATGTTGCCGTATTAGAAAATGATGATTGGCCTGTTGATTATTGGCCTGCAAGTTTTTGTCTTTACTTTACAGAAATGATTGTTGTGTGCCTGTGGCATCATTTGTGGATGTTTTGTGTCTGGATCAGAGCACATGTAGGCTCATCGTGGCTCATCGTAACCCTTGTGGTCATGGTCGTGGAGAAGAGAGCAGGCCTTTGTGAGCAGTGGGTGGGTGCCCCCATGACTCATGAGAGTGGAGAGGCGTCAACATGGCCGCCCGGCCTACAGGGATTAAAGTCCTTCTCTCCCCCCCTCCTCCACACCCCACAGGGTTAATCACTGCCATCTTGGCTCCATGCAGAGGATACAATTGCTCTCTCCATCATTGTGGAAGAAGTGAGAAACAAAACCACTCGTCAGACCACTGCTGGGGAAGCTCCACAGCTTAGGCACACAGGTTTTGAGCTTTGCGTTTCTGCTTTGGAGACTTAATCGCCTGATTGGTCTTGTCCATCTATCGCTTACCCCAGGGCCTGTTTGAAATGTTAGAAAAAGTGATATTTGGTGTTTCAACTTAGAATAACACAAGGCCGTGTGTCGTGTCTTGCGATCTGTTCTCTGGGAGTGGAGGCACAGATGAATGCCTCATGCCAAGACCCGCATGGCTGCCGCTAGCACATTAAATCAGCAGTCAACCTGACTGGAAGTCCAAAACGTGCACTAGGTTAAGGGGATGCGCTGAGGCAGTGTTAATGGCTAGCTTGTTGTCCATATGGTACAGCTTTAATAAAGCTCATTTGTTGCAGATGGTGAAGAGGGCTTGGTTAGGCAGAGCGAGCGCTTTTTTGGCAGAGGCACGTTCTTCGCAAGGGCTGCCGTGCTGTTCTGACCAATCCTGGGCCAGCTCTGTGTCTTTTAACATTGATGTCTCTCCTCCTTCACCAAAAACACTGCCCTTGGATTGTGGCCTGGTCTTAATTTAAAAACCCATGCTCGCCTTTTTTTCTTTTTTTCCTTTTTTCTTTTTTAGATGCGTACAGAAGAGCAACTACAATGCGGCTCAGTCACTTTTTCCTGAGTTTGGTCTCCAAACCGCACCTCTGCTTCCATAGGCTAACTTCAGTTGTCTCCATGACCACAAGACAGCAGGTCCAGCTGAGGAAACACTGGCACAGAAGGAAAATAGAAAGAAAAAAAAGAAAGAGCGAGAGACGTAAATGGCAGATATACGAAGGACTGATAGAGAGGTTTCAGAACATAAACAAAGATCGAAATAGAGACTGACTCACTTCCTTCCCTTAAACTGGTGTGCTTCTGTGATTCTACCAAATCCTCTGGGTGTCTTCTAGTGTTTCTGTCCCCTTCGTTACCCTGCAACGTTGGAGGTTCTGCCTCAAATGCCATCATGTAATTAGCTAGCATCAGGCCAAGCCCGTAGACATTTCTTTTTTTTTTTCATTTTGAGATGTGCGTGCATCGATGTGTGCTTCTGCATTTAATCTACGTGTGTGTGTGTGTGTGTGTGTGTGTGTGTGTGTGTGTGTGTGTGTGTGTGTGTGTGTGTGTGTGCGTGTCTGCCTGCCGCAGTGTTTGTATATGCTTTTCACACTCGGAGAATGGAGGCACCAGGCTTTATTTGCGGGGCACTATGCCGTGCGCTGTTTGACGGTGGTTTTCGCACGTTGTCACCGGCACTGTGCTGTGCTGCGCTGGTGCTGATGGCGTTCTGTGCACTGGGCTCTCCTGAGTGGTGGGGGGGGGGGGGGGGTGGGGGAGAGCCCCATAGCGGCCCTCCCCCCTCCGCTACCCCCCCCCCCCCCCTCCCCAAGACACTTTATTGTGAGAAAAGTCTCAGGCGAGCCCTCTGGGCCCTGTGGTTCCATTGCCTGACTAAACGCGGGCCAGTCTGAAAGGCACAGTGTCCTTGGGCCGGCCTCATTCTATTCATTCTCTCGCGGGCTTTGTCTCAAGAGCCAGTGGAGAACACACAGAAAATGCCAAATTGCTCATGTCACCCGAATGAAAGGTGTTCAGGAAGGACTCTGTTGTCGCATGATGTCATCTTGGGTTTTATACCTTCAGGAGAATGATCCTGCTGCTGTTTTTTTTCTCTTCCTATAGCATTGCACATTTTACAAAAAGATGCATTTTGTAACACTTAAAAATATACAATATGATAACACTTTCTGCCAATACACTGTAATTTTGCGTTGATATAATTTCCCAGAAATCACGTCTATTGACCATAATCAAAACACATCTCATGCTAGATTGTGAAGCCTTACTTCGAAACACTGAAGATGGTAGCGGAAGAGCAGCACCAAATCAATTCCTAGCTCGTTTTCAACAACATAACTGCGTATATCTACAGACTAATAACAGGCTAATGGAAACCTGTTGGAAATCATTTTTACCCATGTGCCTCCACTAACATAAATTGAGGGTGAGGCTTCTGAACGACCCCTGCAAGTGATGACATCATGACCACATCCCTCTGCCTGATTGGCCCTCCCCGTCCCAGCTCGAGTCCCTTGTGGCTGGGCTCCCAGAAGCCACATTTCCCTTGCCACACATGGGTTGCAGCTGGACCACCGTAGGACCTAATCTGAGCAGACTAGGGCTGCTGCCCTGGCTTCTGTGGCCACAAACATACAGATATTGTTGTGCACGGCGCTGGAGGAAGGCTATATGGAGATCCGTAGAAAGAGTTTATTTAATGCAGACATATCATTAACCTCTCAATTCAAACCAACGTTGTATGCAAATCCACTCCCTGGATGGGGAGAGGTATAATTAATGATGTCAGTTTCATGAAAAAATAAATAAAAAGGAAAGATTCTGTTCTTGTGTGCTGGCACCGCTTTAATTAGAGACAAGCCCGAGCGTACGTTCTACATTATTCTCGTTCTTACTTTTACTGCTCTCTTACTTCCATGCTTTTCCGTCTTAGCCTCTTCTTTATCTCTCTCCTTCTGACAATGTCACCGTAGTTTAAACGGTTATTCTGTGTATCTCTCCTGCCGCAGAACCCCACGCGCTGACATGGAGGGCTTTCTTCGTAGCAGCTATTTACTGAGGTTAGTTTCCTTTCTGTTGTCCCCTATCGGATCAAGGGTCGGGTAGGACAGGGGATGGAACCACAGGGCCGGTTACCAACAGTAGCCGACACCCCCATCGTTTATTCAGAGCTTCTCCTGTGTGTCTGTCTGTGTGTGTGTGTGTCTCTGTGTGTGTGTGTGTGTGTGTGTGTGTGTGTGTGTGTGTGTGTGTGTGTGTGTGTGTCTCTGCGTGTGTATGTGTGTGTGTGTGTGTGTGTGTGTGTGTGTGTCTGTGTGTGTGTGTGTGTGTGTGTGTGTGTGTGTGTGTGTGTGTGTGTGTGTGTGTGTGCGCATGCATGCATGTGTGTAGTTGAGACGGAAGTGAAGGGGATACTACCTTGTCTGTTGTGTGTGTTACAAGCAGCATGCTTACACTCCTACAGTCAGCTTCAGAGTGCATCTCGGCTCACTCCTAGCTCAGATCAAGGCTTATATTTCATGTTTGCTTATGCTCTCCACAGCTTAGTCCAGTATCTTGCTTATTTTGCGTCTCGTCCCTGCATGCCTTTGTCTAACATCTACTTCTCTGTCTGCTCTGGATGACTGACTATCTACATGGGGGGAGTGTGGGGGTTAAGGGCGTGGCCGGGCTACCAGCCCCGGGATGTGGGCTCTTAATTCCTCCTGTGCTGTGTTTGTATTAAAACCTACCAGAGAGATTACCATTTTGGTGTTGTCTTTACCCCATACCCAGTGATTCTAATTAAGTATGTGTGCTGTCACAAAAAGAGGAAGTCAATATGAGTGTATTTACAATTGGTGTGTTTGTGTGTGTGTGTGTGTGTGTGAGCTGGGGAGCCACCTCCAGCATCGCTCCCTAATTAGGCCTTGCTCATTAGAAGCCACCACAGCAGCATCTGCCTTTCAAAGCTGTTGTCAGCCAAACTTTACTAAAGCTAATGAATCTGCTTTGATTTCTTTTTCAAAAGGTCACTTATTTGATTAAATTAACCCGTTTTTTTTTCCCCCCCTCTGAACTGTTGGGGGCATTTTAATAAGAAAAGACAGTTTAATACAAATAGGAAAGACCCCCAATCAGAAAATAGCCTGTTGCGTCATCTTAATAGCACGCTGCATAAGGTAATTTCAGGGGATCCCAAATAGAACAAAAATAAATTGACCATGACCTTAACATTGACGTTTTTCAATTAATGATCCATGTAAAACGTTTGGGTAAGCAAAGGCATGTCTCATAAGAATTGTGTTTAAAAAAAACCAATCCATATATGTATCATACAACCCTGCTCTATTAGTTAAGCATTGTACCATACCTTATAGGATTTTCCTGGATTTGATTGAAGCAGTCCTATATTGGGTAGGGTACTCCATTGAAAAACATGTACCTGTATTTACAAATGCTACTTCCTGGAGATTGTCCTATGCGTGTATCATAACAGCAGCATAGAATGTCATGATTACTTTTTTTCTTGCGTATTCTTACAAGACAAGAAAAGATTAACCAAGAGACAACCTAAAATATCCAACATTACAACAGGCAACATAGTGATGACTCTTGACTTAACACAGTTCCTAATCCACATCCCTCGGTCAATGTCTGTTTCAATGCAACGAGGGACAGCTGAATGATGTTCTGTCGCACTGAGTGCTGACTGGAGGATGGGCATCTCAAAAATCAGGCGAAGATTAAAGGCAGGCTTTACTTTAGGGTTAGCCCTTTTTCCACTTGGCTGAGTCTGGTGTCCTTTAGGGAGGGCCTGGTGAAGATACGGTGGTGGTGGGGGTGGGGGGACAAGTGTGGTTAAAAACAGAGACAATAGCAACAAGATGTTGATACATGGATGATGGATGGATAGGGCGAGTAGACTTGGTGGCAGAAAAAACAGAAGAGAAAAATAAGTTGAATTGGGTCAAAAGGAGTTATTTTAGTGCCATGGCAGTGACGTATGACATGAAGTCAAGCTTGTGTTTTAATTGTTACATGTATTTTTGTGTAGCTCTCAAAAGGCACATGTTATCATGTTAATCCAGGATGAGTATTATGGTGTTCAGCTAACGGGACTTAACTTCTTCAAAAAAAAAAAAAAAAAGCAGCCGTTATGGTTTTGAGTCACACACACACACACACACACACACACACACACACACACACACACACACGCACAAGCACACGCACACGCATACACACACACACACACACACACACACACACACACACACACATACACATACACATACACATACACACACACACACACTTTGCTGGCAAGTTGGAGAAGTGATACTCTCAAAGTTTTGAGAAATGTGAATAATTTAAAATGACTCGGTCATAGTCATTGTGAGAAAGACATCAAGCTCCTCAGAGGGAGAATGAACCAGGTGGGCTCATTATTTACGCACTGAATCCTGATATGAAGTGACTGAGCTGTTTGGGACTTCCAGTTCATGACAAGCAATATATTCCTAACTGTAGCAGAGTGTTTTCTGAATTCTAAAGTAGGCAAATTGTATTTCAGCAGAGCCTTTATACAAATATGCTCACCTCAAACTGTTTGGCTTTTGTCATATAATTATTAGCCTATAGTTTTGATTCAACAAGAATGTAGAGTGTAGGGTGACAGAAGGAGAGAGAGAGAGAGAGAGAGAGAGAGAGAGAGAGAGAGAGAGAGAGAGAGAGAGAGAGAGAGAGAGAGAGAGAGAGAGAGAGAGAGAGAGAGAGGGGAGGAGAGAGAGAGAGAGAGAGAGAGAGAGAGAGAGAGAGAGAGAGAGAGAGAGAGAGAGAGAGAGAGAGAGAGAGAGAGAGAGAGGGGGGAGGAGAGAGAGAGAGAGAGAGAGAGAGAGAGAGAGAGAGAGAGAGAGAGAGAGAGAGAGAGAGAGAGAGAGAGAGATGGGGAAGGAGAGAGAGAGACGTCTCTAGCAGTGTCTGTCTAATCCCAGTGGACAGCACCTCCTCCTACATTGCTGCCATTATTTGATGTAATGAAAGGAGAAAGTGTACAACATTGAGATTGTTAATTAATTTAGCCTAACAAGATGAAGATAAATGAAACCACTGAAGGTTGACTAGGCTAAGGGGCCCACTTAGCAATCCCCCCCCCCTCCCATCCTCTGCTCTTCTACTACCTTACAATAGCACACAGTTCATAGGTACAGCGCCACATGTAGACAACCCCACTGCACCAGGTTTAGACCAGGAACCTTCTCCTCTTTAGCATTCGATCTTATTCCACCAGTTGTCCGCATATTATATTCTGGATGGGATTGTTCACGTCCCGGGCTTCATAGCTAATGCAATAACCCTAATTCCATGGATATTCTGTAATCTAATCAAATCGCCCTGACATCTTAGATAAAGCTCAGTTCTCTAAAATAAACATCCAAATTTGTATCTAATGTATCGATGGTAGCAGCGTTATAACAGAAAATAAATGAATATATCCTCTATGGGCGCAATGGTTGTGGTCTGTCGAATGATTAAAAACAATCACAGGCACACATACTTTCACCTTGTAACGTGCTAAATGCAGCCGGAGATAGATGAAGGTTATGTAAATGTCTCTTTTTTGCAGCAACTCTGTGGCCCCTTCACATGAGCCTGTGTGACTCCCAGCCTTTCAGCGTATAAAAGACTCCTCTCTAATGCGGCTTGGGGGCTATTTAAGCGGCAAGAGAGACAAAAGAGGAGAAAGCACATTTTTCTCAAAAGCCAGACAGTTGTCTTCATCCACAGTCCTTTTCAAACAAATCAGTAGTCTGTCAGGGCTCTTCTGCAGCAGATGATTTTGTGCAAGGTCTTCATGGCAATACAGAGCAATCATTATGGCATCCATTCTTTGCTCCCTTAGTTCTCAAGTCACCAACAATGGGTTGTTGATTGTATGGAAAACACCAGAACAATTATGCCCTCTGTTTTGGTGGCAGGGCAGGCATTTTAAAGTGTGATCCTCAATAATGGGCTCATTATTGTTATTCTTGAAGCAGGCCTCAGGAGAAAAGACATGGTTGCCCGCAGCACGTCATTATTTCGCAAATTTCGATTTATTCATCATGTTGTCTTTTGGCAAATAAAATAATAGCTAATTCAAAGTGAGTTAGAGCAGTTGCTGCAACTTAAAAGGTAGCACTCGATAGACCAACAATATGAAGAAAAGTGGTAAATGGAGGGATTAGAGCTGTTACCGTAGTAACTCCAACTTCCATCTGCGAGGGAACAATGAGCTTGTGTTCTTCCACCACCTAGGCTTGAAAAAATGGATGGCAAGAAAAGAGAGTGCTCTGAAAGGACAAGACCCTTTCTTAACAACAAAGTGGGATCCAGGCCTAATAGGCTCTTTGGTAAGGAGTTGTTAGGCGAGATCACTGGGGGATAGTGGAGAGAAAAAAGTCAACGTGTAATCCAAGGACAGTAAAGGTCAACCATGCTTTTTTTTCCCCCTTTTCATTTGTTCTTGCCTCCATTTGTCTGCTTCAAACACAAAACCTGTGGTTCAGCCATTTTAGACGTACCAAGGGGGAGAAGCACAGCCGGGGTAACATACTTGCTCCTCTGCTAGCTAAATAAACAGAGGTTTGGAAGGAGAATAACCTGCCAATTAGGAGCTGCTCGGAGCTGCTTAGACTGCCGCTTGCTTCTGTTTTACTGAGACATGAGCGTAAATACACTGGCATTGGCTTCAGTCAAGATACACGGGTGGATAAAACTAGGCCTTACCTTTTAATCTTCATAGTATATTTGTGCAGTTATTTCTCATCCATTTCAATGAAATACTGCATCAAACAAGAGATTTCTGATGCAGCTCATTGCCCAATACAGTGGATTTGGACACCAACAAGACGAAACATCATGGTGTTCCTACATTTAGGTCATGTTTAAACTCTGATGCTGTGCCTAAGAGGCTTTGCAGGGCTACGATGATCTACGGCAGTGCAGTGTTTCTCTTTTGATTTTATGTCCCTTATTACAGCAGCAATATGTCTGTTAAGCTAAGTTATGGCCCAGGCCAACGGAACAGCAGCACAGGTTAATGATTGTGGCATAACTAATTAATAGTTACAGACAGCTGAATAGGAATCCTGTGATGGGGATAGATAGCAGAAGGTGCGAAGAAGAGAATGGATCAGACTCAGTGTGAGACTAGGATGATTCTAGGAGTTGATTCTGGTGTGTAAAAGTGTCAGGTTCTAAGACTGTATCTGAAAAAAAGGTCTCTATAACTCATGCTGTTGGCACAGTTTGTTAAGCAAAATTGTTTTGTAGTGCCCATTTTCTTCAATTCAAATGTTATATGTAATACTAACAAATTATCCGCAGTGTCTTTTCTTGGTTATTCTTTTAGCATTTATGACAGCCTTTTGGCAAAAAACATTTTTCCCCCACCTCGTTTGAACACAGTGTAACATAGTCTGCCGAGGCAAAAACAGGCACTGGCGGGTGAGATAGCAATAACTTAGTGTGACACAGTCCCTCCAGGACCTGAGTTCACAGTGCACCTATCTATTTAGAAACTTAAAATGTATCGTAGGTTTTCAGAATCCTAAAGTAAGGATATATCATTGTCAATGACGATGATATAATCATGTTGTTTAAATGAATTTGTGACAATCACAGATCTGATAAGCATGTTGATGTCATGGATCTCATTAAACATTTCCTCATGTTTCTATGAGGGAATGTGCCATGTTTTTCTCAGTATGTAGGGTCTCAATGGTGGGCCTCCCCTCAGCACTCCAGCGCTCCTATCATTTCCCCAAGAGCTAAGCCTTTCAATTTACAATTCAATTATCATGTTAGCATTGTGATTAGACTTCTGTCTTCAAGGAATCAGACCTCGATGCTCTTCTCTATTACTCTCTTCCCCCTGCAATCACATCCCATCTGATGAATTGTGCACATAATTACGGAAGTTATTGGATATGCAGATCGGTGCTTACTCTGGGTGTGTGAGTCTTAACGAATTAACTCTAACTGTATCAAACAAGCACCCCTGATAAAGAGCCAGCTCGATAATGAGAGGGCCAATGTATGCTCCCACTCAGGGATAACAGACACCGCAATGGCTGAGACTCAATTAAAACACGATAACTACACACTGCTCTATAATCTGTGTTTGTGCTCTTTGTATGTGCACGTGTGGTGTGGCTGAGACATAATTCTCCTTAACCTCTCCTTAGCTTGTTCACAGAACTCAGTCCAGTGTGTGGTGTTTGTAGGGTGAGTGTGTGTGTGTGTGTGTGTGTGGTTATGAGTGTGAGCGTGTGTGTGTGAGTGTGTTTATGTGTGCGCTTGTGTGTCTGTGAGTGTGTGTTTGTGTGAGCGCTTGTATGTGTGTGTGTGTGTGTGCGCGTGTGCATGTCTGAGCATGTGTGTGTAAGTGTGTGTGTGTGTGTGTGTGTGTGTGTGTGTGCGTGTGTGTGTGTGTGTGTGTGTGTGTGTGTGTGTGTGTGTGTGTGTGTGTGTGTGTGTGTGTGTGTGTGTGTGTGTGTGTATGAGGCTTTGGCAATGGGCACAGCCAGCTCCACCATAGCAACCAGAACCGGGCAGTCCCTGCTGGTTGACAAACTGGCCGATGTGCAGGGTGTTTATGAATCATTCAACATGAGGTATTTCCCCCCATGTTACCCTATGTTGCTACCATAGTCTCACACCCTGTCCCATGATGCAATCCCCCAGAGGGCTTCATGGAAGAGACCGAAGCTCTTCGCAGGCACGCCCACTGTGAGAGCGATGTGGGAATTCTGAATGTTTTTGAGTGGCAGCATTTGTACAGGATTCTGAAAAGTTATTTTTCCAGTGCCAGGGGAAAACGGTACATCAAGGCCAATTAAATAATACAATGTATGGCGTGTGTTGCTTTTACCCACTGACTTGAAATGCAGGAAATTGGATTTGTTAGCCATTCCTTGACATGTACACCCGGATGGCTTTACCTGCGGCCATCATTAGCCTCTTTGTTTACATCGTTTGTACTTATTGCCCTTGACGTGGAGAGGGTATTTTGGGCCCAATTTGGCCCAATCCGAGACACAATTGAGAATGGAGGGAAAAGAAGGAAGGGAGTTGTATTTTTAGTGAAGTGATGCAGTTGCCATTTATAGCCGATATCCCGGCGTGGTGCTGGGCTGCCACTCTGCTGCGCCAAGCACGGAGGTTATTGACTGTCCCAACTCCTCAGCCCCCACACACGCTTCCCCCAGCCTGCACGCACACACCCTCGGCGACAACACACAAACACAGACACATATATAGAGCCAACTGCCAAAGACCAGGGGAGTTTATAGTAGTTCGTTTTTTAATATAACACCACATTGAAATGAATCCTCAAATTGCAGTCATATGTAATTGCACTCGGCATAAGAGCAGCATGAGCTGCTTCTTTACGTTCTGTTTCCCTGTTTTCCTGTGTTTTGGATTGCATCATCTAAATAACCTCGGATTACAGTTACAGCTAGCGCGCGTTCAGTCTATAAACATCTAGGGTGTAGAGTTTGGTAATTGAAACACTGTTTTTATTTATGAACTTGTATTCTAGCTGCTAGATTCCAATGCGTTGACTTGCTTGTAAATTACATTGAGACAAAAGCAACAGTAACGTCATGGCTTATGTGTCCTCCAGTTGAAGCCTGTTTTCATGGGAAGGACACCTCTGTCTGTCTGTGGACCGAGGCAGAGTGAGCGGGTGTGTGATTCCCCGGCAGTGTAGTTAACGGCACTATGGCTTGACACGTTTCCCCGTCGCAACTGTTCCCTGCATGTAATCAGGGTTGATAGGATGGTGTATGTTTATACCCATGGTTGGCTCGACAGCAGTCCGAGGAGTTAGTCTGAAGTAATGTAATGGGTTTACTGACCGGATCACTCTGGAGCGCCGGGACTTGCATCTAAGCATCAATATACATAAGAAAGAACTCCTCGACAGGTGCTGCACTGGCTCTCCGTTATGGCGCTTGACGTTTGACCAATGAGCCTTGGTCTGTGGTACTCAGTCACTCATGCTACTTTAAATCAACTGTTATGACTGTTGAGTCCCAGCTATTGTTTGGAGTGTGTGTTGGTTAGACGGTGGCCTGGCTGTGAAACGCCACATCTGCTCCCACCAGCTCTCCCGGAGTTCACATGTTGTCCAGCCTGGGAGGACAGTACAGAAAGGGGGCTGAAGTCCAAGCAACGGGGGGGGAGGGGGGGAGGGGGGGAGGGGGGGAGGGGCGGGCCCTCACCCTCTCATGTCGCTGAGCCACAATCCCTATCATGCCGGCAAATATTTGTCTAGCCTTCACCCACTATTTGTCTTCTTGTTCTGTTTTTCTTTGTTCAGTTAAAATGTGTTTGAGGCAGACAGATGAACAGTTTCCAGAGCACTGTTTGTGGATTCTGTTTGTTGCACAATGCCTGCACATGGGTGTTTGGCCCCTTGGGTGGTTGCATCTGTTTTGACACTTAACTATAAGGATGTGTTTGTACACATTTAAGCAGTTTTTCAATACACGGCTCATTTCAAAGGTTTTGTGCACACAGGAATACATTATTTATGAAAGATATTAACACTGCGATTCCTAGGCATAAACCATTGTTACTCTACGGCTTTTAATGTCTGATTTAAAAGGGAACATTTTTGTTTAATATGTTTATGATGGCCGCCATTATTCAGCTGAAAAAAGGATTGTCATAAATGTTATTTTGGGATAGAATGGGTCTCTTTGTGCCAGGGAGGCCCTGGTTGATATATAGGAGTAGTTTGAGATGACCAGATTATTTCCTGGTGGTTCCAGGGAGCGAGGCGCGCGGTAGCGTAGCGCCGTGCTGGGCTGAGGCTGAGCGTAATGACTGTGGTGCAGAAAACCACAACAGAGCCGGGCATAGGCTGCCTGGGAACCAGAGACCCCTGGCCCCCAGCCAGACACAGACACAAACCTGGCCGCACACTCCTGTCCCTTCTTTCTTTCTTTCCTTCTTTCTTTTCTTCTTCCTTTTTTTTTCTTTACTTTTGTTTTTAAACAAAGCAATGTAGCTCATGATTTCACTGCTAAGACGCTGTCGTAGACAAATGTATTTGGAAGCAGACGGTAAACACATGATGGATACACACATTGAGGTGAAACTGTATTTGTAAACATGAGCTAATCCACACAACCACATTTAGAGGGACGACATGCAGCAGGACAATGAAAATATCATCACAGTTCTTACAAGGGGAATACAAACTGTCGTGTGGTACCAACCACTGCCCGTTTTTGTTTGGGCAACAGTTTGCATGAGGTGTAAACTGACGGTTAGACTTTCATTTTGACGGACAGGCTTTGCTATCTTTTTCATTTTTTCAGGGAGGAATCACCAGACTGCGGAAGCGATCTGAAACAGAGCCTGAGTGGTCGGACACATGGTTAGCAATGGACTGCTTAGACATTTTCTGTTACAGTCAGCGTCTAATCCACTACAGTGCCTGCTCTCCTGGAGTGGAAATACAGCACTTTTCTTTTCCCCTTTCAACCATGTCTGTCAGCTCTGAGTTTTATTAGGGCTATGTTTCACATTCATTTACACTGGGCTCTCTCATTGCAGTGCTGTGAATGAAACCATCTTAGCATTGCTAAAACAGCAGCTTGTACATGTCTTCTGCGAGCTAAATTTCAGGGCAATTACTCAGATCAATGGCATGGTTTTCTGGTTCTGCTCTCGTTTTTTTTTTTTGCCCTAGTCTCTCTCTTTTTGTATCAGCTGTCAATCAGCCAGGCCAACTTTTAACCACCTCCAAACAGAGCTGGGTGCCAGCCATTCATTTGGTCCTTCACTTTTGCTCTCCCCTTACATTCAACCTGTCACAGCGATACACACTGTTGACCATGCTTTCTATTCAACAGCGGGCAAATGAATTGGTTTCAGTGGTTTAAATCAGCAATCAATGTCAGTTCCCCAACATAATAAGGCTTAATCATAAATCTTTGAGGTGTGGTCCGTCTGACCCCTATTCATCATGGCTCTGGTAGATGGCCTCATCTGGGTGGAGCAAATTAACTACCCCTTTCTGATTTTCCGATTGACGCGTTGAGCGAAATGTGGCTGCTCTCCTTCCCCTCTAATTTTACCCTGCGCCTTCTCCTTCTCAACACACACGGCACAAACAGCAAGCAGAATACCTTTTTTATTTCTTTGTACTCTAAGGAAACACAAAGAATACCTTTGAAAGAAAAAATCCCCCAAAAAGAAATTCCACACACACATTTTTATGTGTGTGTAATTTCTAAAGTAAGAATTGCATGCCTTAGTCAGAAGGGCGAATATGTGTAGAATAATAAAGTAATTTTGGCATCTTTCTTTGTCACGTTTTTGCAACATATTTTTGAACCATGTGAGTTTTGGTGAATGAATGGTGAAAAATGTAGAAACTTAAGAATTTGGTTTGGGGGATGGTGCCTGCTCAGTGCTGTATTACAATAGAGCTGCTAAAACGACAACAATTTGAAGGTAATAATTTCCCTATATCCACGAGTGAGAACAAAAAAGCTTTTCTCTGCCATCAGATGCTACAGCTTTCCCCATTTGATTATTGCATGGCTAGGGATGGCCTTCTACACCCTGACAAAGAAAGCCAGTAGGACTGCACCGGAGAGTGCGGTGCCACTGTGTGTCCACATTCCAGATGTCACGCATGGCCGTTGTAACAACCCTGCGTACTTTGGGGCGCGCAAGCTGCCAATAATGACCTCATGATGCCCAGGCCAAAGACTGAGAGCCGTGAGTCTCCTGCCATGCAAACACAATAAGCCCCCTCCCCTTGAGACCCATTCACTGTCACCAACACTCTATGCTTTTCCTGCTCTCCGCAAGATTATCTTCCATAATTAGCCATTGTTCTTGATTATTTGGCCCTAAATGTAAGATTTTGTTTTTTCTCCAGGGCACTCAATGTCTTCCTTTTTAACTTGTGCTTTCCTTTCAGGCTTCTGTATGTCCTTTGCATGCATTATGCATCCCTCTAGAAACTTCTGCTGTGTCTCCTATTTATTTTTGGCAGCCTGGGCCTGCGCCACAGTTCTGTGATAGATGTTAACACCTTTTTTGTTGAACTGAAACTCTTTGCCGTAAACGCTCAAGTGCACTCAAGTTATCTTTATAAATGACAGAATGGACCTTGCCTGAATGGGGCTTTGTTAGCCATGTTCCAAAAGGGGGGCCCCCTCTATATTTCATCTGTCACTGTTGCTTTTTTTCTTTTCATTCAACAATGCTCGATTGTTTCCCTGAAATCAAAAAAAGGAAAGAAAATCAGGTTCAACGGACAGGAGAATTCTGCATTATTAGGTTCCTTCCAAATTCCAAGCCCTGTTTTTCTTCCCCTGTGCTCACAAAGGGCTCATAACTTACTGTCAACCAGAAGGCCAGCCACAAAGCTTCTCTGTCGCTAAACAAATTATTTGTGTTGCTCGATGGCTTGTCTCGTTGCAATGTTTGCCTAATTGCCAAAACAGCAGCGGAACCTGATCTCCATCCCCTAGAAGTTCTAGGGAGCGCGTGCAGGCTAGAGGAAAATGAGGTGGTACATGTTCTTGTTTTGCAACCTCTCCTCACCTCGGGGGAGTTGGGCAGCCTTGCTGTCTAAGAGCAAAGCTTAAGTTGAACTGAGCCTAGACCTGTTGCTGTCTTGGGACCTCTGTTTAGTTTTTTTCAGAATCAGCAAGCACAAAGTGAAAAGTCAGCCTGAAAAGTCAGACTGAAAAAGTAAACGCGTGAGAGCAGTTTTGTGAGAGAGTTTGTGCGTGCTTGTGTGCGTGAATGTGGTATGTGTGCGCGTGCATGCGTGCCTCTGGCTCTAGTGTGTTTCTGCATGGGTGCAGAGAAGGAGGAAAGGGAGCGAGAGGAAGCTCTAAGATTGAGAGTGTGAGCAGACAGATACTGTACACACAATGACACCTGCATCCGTCTCTGCCTGCCATGGCCAGGGGACACCAGGCCGTCCCACTACAGTGGAATTCACAGTCGCCGCGATGGCAGCGTTTGTCAAATGCGCCGGCAGTCAACGCATTCATAGCCACTGCTTTGTCACCACATCGCTGAGGACGGGCCGCTTGTGCACTCTGACTCTCAGAGTTTCGATTGTTCAGTGGTATGCGCCAAACCGCCGTATGAAACCACTCGCCATGGCCACGAGCACACCCGTTTTTTTTGTTCACGCCGGCTTGCTCAGTTCACCCACGGCGATTATAAATTTGGGTTCATGCAGCCGCACAAGTGTTACACGAGAGATGTGAAGAAGTTCCTCTAAAAGAATATTATCAGAAATTATTCACCCTGCAAAGCAATTATCAATGCCCTGCTCAATATGTAAAGTGTGCACCTCAGACGGCTTGCATAATTTGTCCTGAGTCGGGGGAGGGGGGTTTTAACGTGGGTAATTGTTATAGTTAGTACGAGATCACACAGGGTGGATACAGAGACTGAGGAGTGGGTGACATCCAGGCATTAATTGAATTTACTTGTAAGGTCAACAATGATGGAAAAACCATGCCAGTGACATCCATTAAAACGAAGTAGCTGTTGGTGTACTGCAGGGTACCTTTGTACCTTTGAGCCCTTTGTATATTGTTTGTATTTGTATTTTGTTTAAGTATTTCCTATTTATGTATGGGGAGCTGAGTGAAGAATAGAGACATAAATATGATTAGAGAGAGCATAAGGGAGAGAGAGAGAGAGAGAGAGAGAGAGAGAGAGAGAGAGAGAGAGAGAGAGAGAGAGAGAGAGAGAGAGAGAGAGAGAGAGAGCATTAAAAGACAGAGTAACAACTGTGATATACTGCCTCTGATACAAGCGTATTAGGTATCCAGAAACGTGGCACAGCATGGCACGGCATCACAATGGAGGGTGATAATTTAATTGTGCTAAATGGTGAATAGCATGTCAATTCCCATCCAGCTGGGAGCTGTCAGGTAGTAATATCTCATTATGGCAGGTGAAGAACCCAGAGGAACCCTACCATGGCACCTGTTAGAACAGGAGGAACCCCTGAGGAGAAATACAGAGTGGCTTCTGCTCTCTCTAGCTCTCTCGCTCTTTCTCTCTCTCACTCTCACACATACACACACACACACACACACACACACACACACACACACACACACACACACACACACACACACACACACACACACACACACACACACACACACACACACACACACAAACAGACACACATGCAGCCATTTGAGCTAATGCATACACCCAAGGCAGAGACGATAAAACCCCATAATCCACAGGTTTCTTTATGATATTTCTATCACATTTAGATACTTACTGATTATTTGCACTAATAACATTATAATATCTATGTATTATGTATATATATTAGTTTGAGTTATTTTAACAGTATCTCAGGGTGTTATTTCATCCACATATATCAATTTAAAATTGAATGGTTTAGAGATATCAACACATATCGACACACACATAAAACATATTGTTTGGTGGACATGTGTGTGCATTGGTGCAAGCCACTGCTGGGCTTGTCTTTGCGATGGCCAACATGTTATTTCTATCCGTTATTGAATTAGGCTTAAGTCCTCTTGATTGGGCTGAGCACATGTGGGAAGGTGTCTAAAATGCTCCCCTTGTAGGGACATAGGATCATAGCACAGAGGGGAGAGGTCTTGGGAATCACACACGCAAACACATACACACACACGTACTCACACACACATACACACAAACACACACACACACAGAGACACATACACAGACAAGCGGGCGGGCAGGGGGAGGAGTCAAGCATCGGGGTGTGGGTGATGACGTGCGGCTGGCCGATCACCATTGTATATAAAAGGTTACCCGTGCAAGGGAGGCAGGGGCAGGAGGGGGGGGGGGGTGTGGCTGGGGGGTTGGGGGGCTGGAGTCAGGGGGTCTTTACGACGCAAGAAGGAAAGAAGATAGCGGCAGACACTCGGCCTGGCGGTCATGGGACCTCTCCGCGGACGGGCCGTGCACAACACCGCTCACCAATTAAACAGAGGTTGTTGCGTGATGTTGAAACACGATCGTCTGGAACAATTCATGACTCAAAGCATTCCGGGCCATATGAGCCGGGGCTCAGAGAACTCCTAATCCCTAAATGTGTGCAATATTGTCCGCTATATATAGGCCGGAACACTCTCTCTTTCTTTCTCTCTCTGTCCATCTCTCTCTCTATTGGAACCTCTCTCTCTCTCTCTCTCTCTCTCTCTCTCTCTCTCTCTCTCTCTCTCTCTCTCTCTCTCTCTCTCTCTCTCTCTCTCTCTCTCTCTCTGTGGGACCCCCCCTCTCTCCCCCCTTCCCCTCCTCCCTCCTCCCTTGCGTCTAGTCGGCAACGCCACTGGGGCTTTGGCTTTGAGGAAACAGGCAGGAAGGCAGCATTTCATGCACTTATTGATTAGTTTTGTTTGTTAGCTGTCCATTGTTATGGAGTAATCAAGCATGAGAGAGAGCGGCTTGCCAAGGTTTTATGGGCGGCCCCTTCCTATTTTTTACGTCTCCCCATCGCTACGTGTGCAGAGAGACTATTTTGTACTCATATTTCACACAGTCAGATGAAATTATGAATATGGATCAAAGATTTGCCACGGTGTAAGAATATACACAGTGTACTAAAGAATGTAAACACAGTTGTTTCCCTGCTCAAACGTTCTCTTGCATCGTTGTGGTGCAACGGCATTATTATTGAATAAGGGATTCGGGATAACATTTGAAGCACAAACAAACACACACATTCACTCACATGCACAAAAACACAAACACACATACGTGGCCACGCACACAAACAACTGTCTATCATTTGTCATCACTTGAATTGCCCCTAGAGGGGAAAAATAAGGCAATGTGATGATCCCCTCTTCATCAAAATGCTATCTTATCTATGTACGCCGTACATCCTAGACCCTTCAGCTTGAGCCACTATTTGCTCCAATGAAAAATATAATACACTTGCAGTTCATGTATTTGGAGAGAAACATGGCAGCACTCCTCCATTTCCCCTTCAATAATATGTGGTGGTATTGTATAGGGCTTGTCAGGGGCTGGGGGGCGGGGCGGGGCGGTGAGGGTTGTAGTAGGCGCTCTCTAGCTGGCCCACCGCAGCCCCCCCAGCATTGCTAATAAATTATTAACTCCTGCTGACAAATACTGTTATGGAGCTCGCTGCAGATCTGTTGCGTTCTGCTGTAGACGCATGTTCTCTGAAGA